>NW_022107431.1:23936367-23938560 GCF_000313985.2 Echinops telfairi | reverse complement strand
GGCCGTCATTGTGTCAATCTCTCAAATGGAGGGCTTAAAATTGATTGACTTTGCCAAATCATGATTGACTTGACTATCTCCTGAATGTAGATGGCTGGGAGCACACCAGCTCCTCTGGAAAATCTCAAATGGGAGACAAGGCTCTCTGATGGGGGAGTCTGGTAGCCTGACTTCTGGGAGCGTGTGCCTTTGTGTTAGTCTGGGTAGACTAGAGAAACAAATTCAGAGACACTCAAATGTGTATGAGAAAGAGCTTTATATAAAAGAGCAATTGTATATTGAGAAAACATCCCAGCCCAGTCTGGATCAAGTCCCTGATTCCAATATTAGCCCATATGTCTGATACCAATATATAAAGTCCTCTTCAGACTTACAGAACACATGCCATGACGCTGAATGCAGGAAGATCACAGGCCAGTGGGTGGAGAATCTTATGGATCTAGTGGCATTGTAAGCATCTCTGCGCTGGCAGGGGTCTCCATGTGTCTCCTCCAGCTCAGGGCACTAGTGTAGCACCATGTGTCTTGGCAGCTGCAGTGTCTCCAGGGAGTGAGTGTGCATCCCGCCTCCAGCAAGCTATTTATCTCCTTGGCACCTCCAAATGAGGTCATCACACTACTACCCGACTGACAGGCTAGACTCCACCCCTTCGATCTGAATCCTCACCTTGACACCAGATTATCTCTCTGTCACAGCCTCCAGGAGTGGACAGGCAGCTTTCTCCTTGAATGGCTGGGCAGAGCGTCAGCCAGTCACCATTTGATGGAGAGTACAGTTCTTCAAAGTGTCTCCACTATTCAGGGGTTTCTGTTCCCAGCTCAGTACCTCTCTCGAACCCACAATCTCAAATTTTATCATTGTCTTTGAGTCAAAGCCCTTGACCATTAAGGACCAATTTCTGAGTCTAATGACATTCCTGATCACCATCTCGCCTCCATCCCATCCGAGTTTATTCCTTCGCTCTTCATTTCTGGGCCATGGGGCTTTCTCTTTCTTTTTTGGCAAGCTCAGCTCTACGTTTGACTTTCCCCAATTACATTTCCTGTGGAAATTCTTGTGTATAGCAAGAACAGGGATGTGCAATATCGGTCCATAATGTTGTAAAAACTGCGTGAAAGTTCTACTTTCTCTTGAACTAATTGCCAGCTGCAGAGTGGCCAGTGGACTTGAACTGTGGCACCAGTGGGTTTTGCTGCTTCCTTTTGCAACAGTACACACACTCTTTCCCCACGTCAGAGCCCTCTCAATATTTGCAGCGAGGTGCGCTGTTGAATTTCCTTTCTAAAGACAAAGCATTCACAACTACACAGAGTACACAGAATGTTCCTTAGATGATTAAAAAAAAAAAATCTCTTTAAAGTCACTGACCCGAAGTCACCTTATACCCCAGGTGTATTTTAACCCACACAAGTGAACACTATTCTTCCTCTTTTGTTCTGAAAGCTATTTTTTCTCTGTTGCCGCGATGGATTATCTTGTTGCGGTGAGGTGCCCTCAAACTGGCTCTGACTCATAGAGACCCGATTCTGCACCACAGAATGAATCATGCATGGTCCTGGGCCATCCTCAGAATTGCTCCCCTTCCATCTTGTTGAGGACCTTCCTGTTTTCAATGCCCCATCTCACCAAACACAATGTCCTTTTCAGGGATTGATCTCTTCTGACAATATGTCCAAAGCATGGATGATGAAGGTTTGTCATCCCTGCCTTTAAGGAGCACTCTGGCCTTACTTCTTCCAATACAGACTGATTTGTCCTTCATCTTCCAATACAGATTGATTTGCCCACCATCGTTCCCCCCAGAGGTTGGCTGGATTTGAACGGCTGACCTTCCCAGTTAGCAGTCCCATGCTTACCCAGCATTACCACCAAGACAGAGTAGCACTGGAGTATCATTGTGCTTTCAGTTAGTTTAAGAAAAGTGGGGGATATGTATTAGTTACACTGATTTTTGCAGCCCTTGGCGCTTTCCGTTACCTCTTTGAAGTTTGGAGAAATGGAAATATCCATAAGTTTGTGAAATTAAGCCCAAGGCCTCATCATGTTGTGTTACCAGTTCCCGGAGAAGGAAAGCAGGGGTCAGGGTCAAAGACCAAAGAAACAAAAAGACTTATAGTCTCAGAAACCCACAGGGGCTGTTCTACCCTGGCCTGTCTAGTCGCTGAGTCGGCATCCACTCAATGGCAATGAGTG
>NW_022107431.1:23925582-23936194 GCF_000313985.2 Echinops telfairi | reverse complement strand
GTTGGCTCAATATATAGATTTAAAAATTGTTGTAAGATCTGTATTTGACATAACATTTGTCAATTCTTCATTTTAGGTGTATCGTTTAGTGTTATCAATTATATTAATCACATTTTTGAAGCCATGAGTGTTTATGATGACAGCAAATTTGGCAATGATTAGATTGCTCTGAATCAGAACTAGACTGCAGGGGTTTGGTTTGATTTGTGATCCCTGATGGCTGTAAGTTTTGGATTTTTAAAGAGGCAAATGCTGAGTGTTTTCTATCCTGGCTCTTTTTATCCCCTTTACGACTGGTCTTGGGGCTAGATATTTTTCCTATGCAAAATATTTATTTTTCTGTAATGTTTTCCTCCCGTCCGTGAAGATTTAACATTTGGAGATAAATTTGGCATAATTCGGTAGGTTGTTTCCATTTATAGGACAATAGTCGATGCATTTACTGCCATCTGGTGGAATGTTTCAGAGGAAAGAGAAATAACAACTCTCAAAAAACTTCAAACTTCCTGCCTTCGAGTCTATTTAATTCACCGCGACCCTATAAAACAGGCAGAACTGCTCCTGGGTTTTTAGAACTAGGTTTCCAAGACTGAAACGCTTTACAGGACTAAAAAACCCCATTCATTAAACATTAAGGAAGAGATCAAATTTCTACATTACATATGTATATAGGACTACCTGGGGTTATGTAAAATTTATTCAGGTCCACCCGAACCTTAACAAGAGTGATTTTAATTATATTCTGTTATTTACTTAGTTATTTGTCAATCAGAGATGACTATAATTCAAATCGAGTCAGAGATAGAGGCAAATTTTAGGAAAACATAAAAGCAAATATTTCTAACTTATGATTTAAACATTTTTTGTTCTATCAATGCTCTTAGTTTGTTTTGATGGGATTAGGCTGGTTTTGATATATAATTTTTTTAAAGATTCATCTGAGTTTTACAGGTTAATTCATTCCAACACACCAAATAAACCTGGTAGAATTTATCTTTGGGGTTTCTTTCTCTAATTTTGTGGATTTGCTTCCTTCTCCTAAATGCTCTTCCTCCCAAGTATTCCTCTGAACTATTTCTCTCCTGTGCTCATGAATAAGCAGGAGGAATGCGGTCCAACTTTTGTCATCTTTTCCTCACATCTCGGACAGCACCTTGATGGCTCAGGTTCAGATCGTTAGGTGGTGTTAGCTGCTGTTGCGTTGGCTCCAGCTCACAGAGACCTCATGGACCACAGAGCAAAGCCCTGCCTGGCCCTGTTCTAGCATCTCAATCACAGGGATTCCCCAGTCCATGCTGGGGCCACATGGTATTTTTCAGTGCCTTCCAACCTAGTGGGCTCATCTTTTAGCGATATATTGGACGATAGATTGCTTTTAAAGGGCTTTTATTGACTAATGTTTGGAAATAGAACACCAGGCATTTCTCTCTAGTCCATCTTACTTTGGAAGTTCCATTAAAACTTTTCTTTTTTAAATCCGTTTTATTGGCACATAATCCACATATCGTATCACTCAATAGGTCAGTCACACCACAAAGAGTTGTACAATCATGACCACAATCCATCTTAGAACATTTTCTTCTTTCCTGTGCTCATTAATATTTGTTCCTCATTTACCCCCAGCCGCCCCTCCCCCCTGCCCCCTGCCACACCCTAAAGAAACCATTAATTCCATTATTATTTTGTTTTTTAAAATCCACTTATTCTTTCCATAGATAGATTTACCTATCCTAAATTTCATATAAAGAAAAACATACAAGCAAACAAACTAAAACACTAAACACATTAACAATAACCCGGAGAATAGTGAATGATTCAGGAAACATCCAAAGAGAGTGAAAAGAAAGTCAACCAGAGAAAACCTCAATTGAGAAGAAAGTAAACAATATTAAAAATTAGAACAAATTTAAAATGAGTCAAAAGGGGGATCAAATGATAAAGTTAAATTTTAACTTAAGTACATCTGTAGTAATCCACTTTCCCATGCACTCTGCCTGAGAGCAGGCTATTCATATCCCGGGGCAGAGGAAATTCACCAGAGGATTAAACTATGAGTGGACCCTGCAAACGGATTTTGGACTTCCATTGTCATCTACAGCAGCGGTTCCAAAAAAAACCCCAAAAACCAGTTCCATTGAAACTTTTCCACCCCGGGCAACACTGCTTTGTATTTGAAGTGCTGGTGTTATGGCTTCTGCAGAATAGCAACATTCAGGACACCGCTGTATGGAGAATTGAATTGACACACAGGTTATCCATCTAAAATGAAACGTGTTTCATTTCAAAGTCCTTTCCAGGTCTAAGACTCTATTAAGTTATAATGAATTAATTTAAAATGAATTAAAACGCAAACCGTTTAAAGATGATCATTTTGGGCCAGTCAACACGAGAGGGATTTTTCACACACCCAAGCTCCTCTCTGTCATTTTAGATGTATAACCTGAGACCACACCTATCTGTCAGTTTGTGGTGATTTGTGTGTTGTGATACCCAGCCTTAGGGTCACATTGGGTTCTGTGTTGGGCTGCTAAGCACAAGGTCAGCAATTCAAAACCCAAGCTGCTCCAGTGGAGAAAGAGGAGGCTTTCCACTCTCATGAAGATTTACAACTGGGAAACCCACAAGAGCAGTTCTGTGTTATCCTGTAGGGTCCCTATGAGTCAGAAGAAACTTAATGGCAGTGAATTTTTTTGTGCTTCTGAAATTCTACAGAAATTTGCAGTTTATTCACGTCACCAAAAGCTAGTGGATTCTACAAGAGGAGCTGAAACCAATGGCTCAAGTTGAAAGAAAATGTTTTGAGAATGATGATGGCACCAAATGTACTTGGCACAATGGATGTATGTAGGGATTGTGATGAGAGATGTACAAGCCCCCAGTAAAATGATTTTTAAAAAAGAATTCAACTTTAGATTGCACAGTCTTCTCTGAAATCATACCGCATGCACAATTGCTTGATTTTATAATTTAAAATGCATGCTGCATTCATTATTTCTCTTATTTATCAACATTTATTGAGTCTCTGTTAGATCTCGGGGACATAGTTATCAATGAGCAAATAAGCAAACCCCAGGGGTAGACCGACAAATAGACTCTCAGTTATGAGCTATCACAGTGCTTTGTCACCTTTACTTTCCATGAAAATTTCCCTGGATTCTTGATGAAACTACAAATTTCTAGGCTTTCCTGCCAGAGTTTCTACTTTTGTAGGTTTGGGGCAACAAATGCATAAAGTTGTGCTTTGCAGGAGCACACAGGGGATTCTGCTGTGAGAGGTCTGTGGATACTCTGGATGAAAACCGCCGGAGGCGGGTGGATGGCGTGGAAGAAAAGGCGAGCACAGAGAATGGGGGGCACATGCTAAAGGTGCCTTTGCCTGAGCTAATGATTCAGGCGGCTGACCAGGAGTCAATCAAGTGAATACATGAGTCCAGGGAGGACAGAAGTATTCTAAAACAGTCCAAAGAAGGGAATACTCATCCCAAGTGCGAGCACTCGTCATTTTCAGAGACAGGAGAAGAGTTTGGTCTTTATGAACTGTGCAGTTGGGGGATGAAATCATGGGCATGAATTGGATAGATATGTAGGAGATAGAAATGATATATGCATGACTTTCTGATTGAATGTGCAGTATAAAAACAGAGAGAAAGCATCACGCACTGATTCTGTCCTGGTTATCTAATCAAATGCTTAATGGTATCGTTCACAAAAAAGAGGAAGGGCATGTGGTGTAGTAGAGGGCCTCACAGAAATGTTCTATTTAGCTTTAGATTTTATAGAGGAGGAACATGTCTTGGGTGAAGATAAAAATATACCACTGTGTAAAAAATAATTCAAACTGTTAAGAGAGAAGAGTGACCAGATCACATATGATTGGCGTGAGAAGAGACCAAAGGGTGACCCTTGGGGAAAAGACGTCTTTTCTTACAGATGGAAGAGCATCCTAGGAAAGTACATGAACCATAATGGTTTAGAAGTCATTCAAGCTTTTCGCTGATTGGTCCTTCCTGCCTTCCAGACACAAATAGTCTGTCTGGGTTTGCGTGTCACTCAGTGATGCCCCTTTCTTCTGGGCTGGAACACTTTTGTTCATATGAACCTTCTGTGGTTTCCTTCCTTGCTGCCAGAGTCCTGGGAAACATTCAAGTCTGTGGTCCTTATGCTGCCCTGGGTATCAGGGTGGAGGATTAACTCTGTTTGATCCATGACGTCCATGTGGGTTAAGTGAGGAATGAGCTTTCATTTTTTCTAAGGCATGACGATTTGGGGATTGTTAATACAGCGTAACTTCATCTATTCTGACTGAGGGAAAATTTGGTACTAGAGAGGTGCTGCCATAGCTAAAAAAGAAAGTCATATGGTATTGATTTAGAGAACAGATAGTTGCAGGGCAGAAAACTGATGCGAAGGCTAGTAGGTTGGCAATCCATATGGTGCAGTAGCACAACATTTGGGAAAACCATCACATAGTGTCAGGACCCTAATATACTGGAAGTTCTAGAGGGAGAGACATAAAGTAGCACATGTTGGCTGCACTTGATAAGGAGTTAAAAGAAAACTATCATCTCAGTAAATAACTGACTGCTTGTTAAAAAATAAATAAAAGAGAAGAGGAAGGATTCAGAGATGTAAGAAGTTGTAAAACAAGGAAATGTGAAGAATGTCATCCTCAGCTAGTACATCAAAAGGCTTCAACTTCTAATTCTTGGAACATGGGGTAGACACACTCCTGTTTTTTCTGATAAGTACAAGAGAAATCACTAGATGTTCCACATGAAACAAGTATAACAAGCCTCTGAAAGCAGCAGAGCAAATGGCACACTGGCTAGGGCCTTTGACACCCCATCACAAACAACAGTGGTAGGTAGATTCCTTGAGTTTTCTTCTTCCCTCTCTATCCCAGACCAGGTGCTGGAGAAGATGGAAGTCCAGAAATGTTAACAGACACAGACAATGAAACTCCCAATCAAATAGCCGTGTTCTCCCTTGCCAAAGGACAAGGAGAGAAGCAGCCTGACAAAGCAAATAAACAAACTTTTAGAAACAATCATCCGATGGCAGCCAAGAAAAGTGTGCACACTAGCAGACACAAAGTGGGGAGCCTACCCTTCTACCCTCGTCAATCTACAGCAAGGTACTCAAATCCCTTGCCAAAGCATAACACCAGAGGCTGCTGAATAGCGAGCTGGGACTTTCATTACCATCTTGCAGTTAAGAGTCCCCTAGCCAGGCATTAGTGGAGATCATGTGGGGAGCCTGGGCTTCCGCCTTTCCAGGCAGCTACGAGATGAGATACCTTTTGCCATTCTGTTGGCTGTTCGTCCTCCAAGTATCATCCTTGTTCTTTAATGATTGAAAAGGGTCTTTTGCAGCAGATTTGTCCAGTGGCATGCATTGTCTGGTTTCCTTCCTTCTGCTTCCTTGAACCTTGTGGGTCCAAGTAAGTTAAAATCCTTGACAACTTCAGTCTTTCCTCAGTTTATCATGATATTGTCCATTGGTCCAATTATGAGAGTTTTTGTTATAGCTTAATTTTTAAAAATCATTTTATTGGGGGCTCGTACAACTCATCACAATCCATCCAACAATCCATTGTGTCAAGCACATTTGTACATTTGCTGCCATCATCATTTTCAGGTTTGTTAAAAAGTTGAGTTGTAATCCATACTAAGACTTCATCAGCCAGTGCTTCAAACTCTCCTCCACTTCAGCAAGTAAGTTTTGTTATTTGCATACTGAAGGTTCTTAATGAGTGTGGTAGTTACATAAGCTGGTGCCAGTTTGGGACTTGAGGGGATTAAGAGTGAGGGGTGGAGTCTAGTTTGTCAATTGGGTCATAGCCAATGAGGCCTCTGCGTGGCTTTCTCCTGAGAATTCTGGGAAATCCGGGATTTCCTCCTTGGAGGCAGGAGGCACTTCTCTCTCTCTGCCACTCCCTGGGAGACATTGCAGCTAACAAGACACATGGAACTACACTAGTGCCCTGAGCTGGAGAAGCCACATGGACCTACCCTCTGACCTCTGCAACCAGACCTCTGAAGCCGGGGAAGCCAAGTGGAGAACCCCTGCCAATGCTGAGATGCTTATAAAGCCACTGGATCCAAAGAATCTCTGCTCACTGGCCCATGAGTGTCCTGTATTCTGCATCATTGCATGTGTTTCACGTGTCTAAAGAGGACTTTATAGATTGGTATCAGACATATGGGCTAATATTGGACTTACGTGCTTGGACTGGACTGGGTTGAGATGTTTTCTTAATTACAATTAAACTTTATATAAAACTCTTACACACATATGAGTTTCTATGGATTTGTTTCTCTAGTGTACCCGGACTAACACAATCCTGGTGCTGCATTCTTCTTCATATAATCCAACTTCTTGGGCTATTTGATCAATATACAGCTTGAATATAAGCAAACAAACAAAAACAAAAATGGGCTCACTGCTATAGAATCGATGTTGACTCAGAGGAACCCTATAAGACAGGGTAGAACTGCCCTTGTCAGTTTCTGAGACTATTAACTCTTTACAGGAATATAAAGTTTCAATTTTCTCATGTAGAACCACTAGTGGTTTTGAACTGTTGACCTTGAACTTTGCAGCTCAATGTGTAACCACTACACTACCAGAGCTCCTCTAAGTATCGTGAAAGGGTACAAAACTGATGCAGGATTTACCTGATTGTTTACCACTCATTATTCCTTTGTTTTGTTTGAACAATTGTTCTTGGTCTAGGTACAAGTTCTACATTTAAATGTTCTGGAATTTCCATTCTTTGAAATGTTCTCTGTAGTTTGCTATGATCCACACAGTTCAATACTCTTCCGTAGACAATAAAACACAAGTAAACATCTTTCTGGTATTTTCTATTTTCAGCCAAGATCCATTTGATGTCAGCAGTAATATCCCTTATTCTAAATCCTCCTCTGAATCAGGCTTGGATTTCTGGTAACTCCCTGTCAATGTGTTGCTGCATCCATTTTTTAATCATCTTGAGTAAAATTAACTTGCATGTGACATTGTTCAATACTTTCCACATTCTGTTAGGTCACCTTTCTTTGCAATGGGCACAGATATAGATTTCTTCCAGTCATTGACCAGACAGCTGTCTTAAAAATTACTTGGCATAGGCTAGTGGTGTTTTCAGTGTTATTCCCTGTATGCTCTAATATTTTCATGAATATATTTGCATATATCAATATATAGAAATATCCTTGGTCTTAGATATGTGTGTCTATATATATTCTCTTCCCTACATCTGTTCATTTCATTGTCTATGTATTAATTTGTAGATTATTATTGTTATTAACACCATCATGGAATTGTGTATATAATAGTATTTACCTAGTTTTTCAGCTCTTCTACTCCTTTCACTGTCTTCTTTTACCTTTATCATTTGGGGCTTACCTTCCGCTCTGTACTGACTTCCTCTTCACTCAAGTTGTATACATCTACTCTCCACTTGGTGGTTGACCCTCCCTCCCCTACACATCTGGTAGCCACCAGATAATGATTCTTTGTGCGTGAAGACCTTTGCTTGGCTTCTTATACTACTAGTCTTGTACAAATCCCTTCTGCGATTTATTTATTTCCCTTTGTATATTGTCCTCTAGATTAATTCAGGTTCTGAGATATTTCACAACTTAAAGTATAGTATTCCATTGTATGTATAGACCATGGTTTTGTTTCTCCATTCTTCTATTGATGGGCATTTTAGGTTGTTTCCGCTTGTTTTGTTATTGTCACTATTGCTGCGATACACATGGGTATGCACTTATGTATTGAGTCATGACTAATAGTTCTCTAGGATGCATACCTAGTAGAAGAATGCTGAATCATATTGTTTATCTATTTCTAACGTATTAAGGAAGCACCATACTGTTCTCCACAGTGGTTGTACCATTTTACAATCTCACCAACGCAATATGAGTGTATCAGTTTCTACACACCTTTTCCAGGATTTGCTGTTATTTTCTTTTCTTTTTTAACTCTGCTACTAATAATGCTCAGGGGAGATGATAACTAATTGTTGTCTTGACTTAGATCTCTCAAATAACTAATGATGGAATGGATTCATCCATGTATTTGACAGTCACATTAATGTCATCTATCCATTTAACAAAATGAATTATTTGTCTTTTTCTTATTGAGATATTGAAAGTTTTCTATAGATTTTAGAGAGCAGTCCTTGGCTGATAAGTTGTTGTGCTATGTTTCCCTAGTATGTCAGTTCTCCTTTTGGTCAGTCAGTGAAATCTTTTGTTGCGTGAGTCTAATATTTAGGAGGACACATTCATCCAACTTGCCTTCTGCGGTTAGTGTTTTTAATTATGTTTGATAGTGTATTTATGCCATGTATCAGGGCACCCATGTTTGTCCCTATTTTTCCTTTAATGGTCTTTATAGTTTTAGGCTTTATATTTAGGTCTTTGATCTCTTTTGAGTTTGTTTTTGTATATGGAGTAAGATATGAATCCTATTTCATTTTCTGCAAATAGATATCTAGTTTTGACAGTACCATTTGTTAAAGAAATGATATCATCCCTATTTAATGTGTTTTGAGACTTTGTCAAAGATCAGCTGACAGTAGCTGGATAGATTTCCTCCTGAGTTCTCTGTTCTGTTCTCTTCTGTTTGCTGATGTGTCTGTCATTGTGCCAATGCAAGGCTATTTTGACAATTGTGGGTCTGTAGTAAGCTTTGAGATTGAGAAATGTGTAGCCCTTCTTTGTTCTTCTTCTTTAGCGGTGTTTTTTCTATCATGGGTCTCTTTTATTTCCATATGAAGATGGTAATGAATTTTTCTATCTCTTCAAAGAATGATAACAGAGCCCAGGGACTTAATGGAATTGTATGCTGGTAGTTAAAAGTTTGGTAGTTTGAACCCACCAAATTCTCCACAAGAGAAAGAGGAAGAAATCTGTTTCCAGGATATGGAACCAGGGATGTCATTGCTGACAGCAGATGTATCTTGACTAAAAGCAAAGATTAGAAAGATGTTTACTTGTAATTTATTGATTCTTCAAATACATTTGACTATGGGGTCACAACAAATTATGGAAACTCTGGAGAAGAATGGGAATTCTAGACCATTTAAATTTGCTCGTGTAGAACCTGTACATGGATTGAGAGGCAGTTGTGCCAACAGAGCAAGGGAATACTGCATAGTTTCAAATTATGAAAGGTCTTCATAAGGGTTGTACCTCCTCTCATTCTTATTCAACCCATATGCTAAGCAAATAATCAGAGGAGCTGGACTACAGAAAGAAGAATGCAGCATCAGGATTGGAGGAGGGTTATTAACAACTTGCGATGTGTAAACGGCACATATTTATTTGTGAAAGTGAGGAGGACGTGAAACACTTGCTGATGAAAGACAAAGATTTCTGTCTTCAATCTAGATGATAACTTATTGTAAAGGACCTCTTATATGATAGACAAACCCAGTACTATTGAGTCAATTTCTACTCATAGAGACCCTATGGGACAGAGTAGTACACTAGCCCCAAATCTAACCCTATAAGACTGCTCTACTTGGCAAACTATCAGGAAGAGGTATTTGTGCCTATTCTAAAGAAAGCCAAACTAACCAAATGTGGAAATTTTCAGAAAAAATATCATTAATAACACAAGTAAAATTTTGCTGAAGATAATTAAACCATGGTTACAGTGGTCCATTGACAGAGAACTGCCATAAATTCAAGCTAGAAGAAAACATGGAATGAGGAACACCATTTTGGATGTCAAATGGATTTTAGCTGAAAGCAGAGAAGACCAGAAAGATGAGTACCTGTGATTCAGTGACTACGTAAAGACATTCAACTGTGGGGATAATAACAAACAATAGGCAATGTTGAGAAGAATGGGGAATTATAAAATACTTAGCTCTGCTCGTGTATAGCCTGTACATAGATTGAGAAGCAGCCTATGAACAAAGCAGGTATACTTAGTGGTTTAAATTCAGAAAAGGTGTGTACCAGAGTTGTATACTTTCATCATACTTATCCATCTGCATCCTGAGTAAATAAAATGAGAAACTGGACTATATAAAGAAGAATACAGAATCACAATAGGGAAGGAACTCATTCACAACCTATGATATGAAGATGATATAAGCTTGCCTACTGAAGGTGAAGAGGATATGAAACACTTACCGGTGACGATCAATAGAATCCAAGTTTCAGTATGGATTACATCTTGCCATAAAGAAAAACAAAAGTCTCACAAATGGAACAATAAAAAACATCATGATAAAGAGCTGAAAGATTGAAGTCGTCAATTATTGCATATGACTTAGATCCACAATCAATTCTCATGGAAGTTGCACCTGGGAAATCCAATAATACACTGCATTGGACAAATCTGCTACAGAATACCTCTTTAAAGTGTCAAATCTTCACATATATATGCAAAATCTGGACAATAAGGTAGACCAAAGATGGATTGATGCCTTTGAGTGAGTGTTGGTGAACAATATTGAACATATTATGGACTGCCAGAATTATGAACAAATCCTTCATAAGAAGGAAGAAGCGCAGGCAGAAGCCTCCTTAAAAGTAAGTACAATATGACTTTGCCTCTCATGTTGGGGGTATGCTACCTGAGATAGTTT
>NW_022107431.1:23911704-23922180 GCF_000313985.2 Echinops telfairi | reverse complement strand
GCCCCAGCACCCAGGGCTGCATCGGGGTAGGTCCATGTGACTTCTCCTCAGGGATGTCTTGCAGGAAGTGAGCATTGCCAGCTGAAGCAGGGAACTGCTAAGGCAGCTTCACCCTGGTCCGACCATCAGAAAGCAAGAGACCCAAGAACTCTAAAAGCTATGCTCACCGAGCCATGTATCCCCCCGCCCTTCAATTAACCCCACATGTGTTTATCAGCCAGGTTATCACAATAAACATTAACTATCTCAATTAGAATATCAACCTTAGCTCCCTTTACATTTTTAATTCTCTCATACTATTTATATATCTATCTATATAAACATGTTATATAAAATGTATTTATATAAATTAAACATAAGAACAAGAGTATGATGCAGGCCCAGGCGATGTTTTGTGTTGTTGTACATAGGATCTCTATAAACTGGAACCAACTCAATGGCATCTAACACAACAACATATAAATTATATAAATTTATATGTTATTATACAGATTTATATAAATACTATGTATATAAAGGGAGTTAGGTTTATATGCTTTGTAGAAACCTAAAAAATGCATATCACAGGTGGGTAATTAATGTTCCTTCAATGCTCATTCTGTGTTCTTGCTCATATAGTTCAATTTCTTGGATTATTTGATCAGCATACAGATTAAATAAATATAGCAAAATGTAGTAGACTTTGATAAGATATGTACTAAGGTACTTCAGAAATTTGTGGGAAAGTTCTGTTACCTTTTCATTGATTTTTTCCACAAATTGAACCCCCCATAGTTTGTTGTTCTGTTGAGAATGAGAATTCCAGAACCCTTCATTGTGCCCATGCAGAATTTGTACAAGAATCGAGAGGCAGTTGTGGCAATAGAGCAAGAGAATACCGCATGGTTTAAAATCAGGAAAGGTGTGTGTCAGGGTTGTGTTCTCCAAACCCTCAGTGTGTTTTGTGGTAAAGTGCTGTCAATTTATTTAGACGCACAAAGCACCTTGAATCTTTTGCACCTGAATTTCAAGACCATTTCAAGAACAGATTTGACATATTGGACCCTAGTGGCAGACTACCTGAGGAGATGTGGAAGGAAATCAAAATGTTTGAATGATGCAGGAAGCATCAAAAGGAGATGGAGAGAATACGCAGAGTCACTGTACCAAAAGAACTAGTCGACACTCCTCTATTTCAGGAAGTGGTATAGGAGCAAAACCAATGGCGCTAAAAGAAGAGGTTCAAGCTGCACTGAAAGCATCAGCCAAAAAATCAGAAAGACAAAGAAAGGCTCCAGGGGCTGAGGGAATGCCAACGGAAATGTTTCCACAAATTGGTGAAGCACTGGAAACATTTACTTCTTTTTGCCATAAAATTTGGAAGATATCTACTTGGTCAACTGCCTGGAAGAGTTCTCTATTTGTACACTTTCCAGAGAAAGGTGACCAAACAGAATGCTCAAAGTATAGAACAATATTATTGATATCACATGCAAGTAAACTTTTTCTGAAAGTCGTCTAACGGTGGTTGCAGCATGGACAGGGAGCTGGTAGATTTAGAAGAACGTGTGGAGTAAGGGATAGCATTGCTGATTTCAGATGGACCTTGGCTGAAAACAGAGGATGCTAGAAAGATGTTTACTTATGTTTTATTGACTATGCTAAGGCATTTGATTGTGTGGATCACAAAAAACTACGGATAACCTTGAGAAGAAAAAGAATTCCAGAACACGTCATTGTACCCATGCAAAGCATGTACATTGTACCTATGCAAAGCATGTACAACAGAGCAAGAGAATACTGCATGATTTAAAATCAGAAAGGGTGTATTTTGTGGTTGTTTATTCGCACCATACTTATTTAAACTGTATGCTGAGCAAATCATCAGAGAAGCTGGCTTATAGAAAGGGGAGTGTGTCATCAGGATTGGGGGAAGGGTTGCTAACATCCTGCAGTACATAGATGACACAATCTTGTTTTCTGGAAGTGAGAAAGCCGTGAAGCACTTACTTAGGAAGATCAAGGATTGAAGCTTTCAATATTGATTTCAGCTCAATGTAAAGAAGATCAAAACCCTTGCAATGGGACTAATAGGTAACATCACAATAAATGGAGAAAAGGTTGAAGTTGTTATGGATTTTGTCATCTAGCTTGGATATACAGTCAATCAATTCACAGTGGAAGCAGCAGTCAAGAGATTAAAAGAGTAGTGCATTAGGTAAATCTGATGCAAAAGACCTCTTAAGAGTATTTAAATGCTTTGAGGACTAAGGTGCTCCCGATCCAACCCATGAAATTTTAAACTGTCTCATATGAAATTGAACATTGACTAAGGAAGACTGAAGAAGAATCAATGGGTTTGAACTGAGGTGCTGGAAAAGAATATTGAAAGTATCACGGATTGTTCAAAGGACAAGCCAATCTGTCCTGGAAGTAGTCCGGCCAGAGAGCTTCTTAAAGGTAAGGTTTACAAGTCTGCCTCTTACATACTTGGAACATATTGTCAGGAGGGTACAGTCCCTCCCTGGAGAAGGACATCATGTTTGGTAAGGTGGAAGGGCAGGGGAAGGCTCTCAATGAGATGGATTGCTACAGTGGCTACAACAATGGGCTCGAGCACAGGAATAATTGTGGGGATGTTGCAGGACCAGGCAATGTTTCACTCTGTTGTGCATAGGGTCCCCCCATGGGTCCCAATTTACTCAATGGCAACAACAGCACAGAACACCTATGTACAGCAGAAACACACACTGCCCAAACCTGTGCTCTTCACGATGCTCCTCATTATTTCTGAGCCTATTGTTGTAGCCACTGTGCTAAGCCATTTCATTGAGGCTGTACCTGTAATTCTTCGACCGTGTAGCAAAAGGAGTGTCATTCTTCAAGACATGTCTCCTCCTGATGACAGGTGCCCAGTATGGCTCATCCTCCTCCCTTCTAAGGAGCATTTGGATTGTACTTTTTCCAAGACTAATTTTTCATTCTCTGTGCAATCCATGGTATATTCAATATTCTTTAATATCATCATAATAATCATAATATATATATACATATACCAATACACATATACTAATATATATATATGTGTGTATATACGTATATACACATATATACATATATACATGTATACACACATATATGCATACAATATATATGTATATACATATATATACACACACACACATATACATATACATATACTTGGGGAACTTCAAAAATTTCACAGAAAATGGAATTAAAATGAATGAACATTTCCACGAACTTTTAAAGCCTCCAAGTACACACAAAACATACTAATAATAACATTTTGTGGCTGTATTAAGTATTATTTTCCTTGGCTTTTGTGTGAATTTTAAAGGAAAAATGAAATAGTGGTTGTCTGAAATGGTACAGTGGCTGACTCTAGTCTAAGCACTATATGCCTTCAACTACCAAATTTTGACTATTTAGAAGACATTAAGGCAGAGGATTTTTGCCCCCTTGGAAAGATTCAGCATCACATCAATTAGGTTATCTCCACCTATGCCTATTAAAAAGGAACCTGTGGTTTATAAACAGTTTGTGATTGGCTGCTAGACTAAAGTTTGGCTGTTCAACCTCATCCAGGGGCTGCCTTTGGTAAAGATTACAGTCAAGAAAAACCCCTGGGATATTTGTATTCTGAACTACATTTTATTGCTACAAGACAGTCGCTGACTCAACGGTGGCCTATCACAACAGAAACATGGCTATTAAATATAAACTGAGTTATGTCTACTCAAAATGCTACTTTCATCCCCGTATTACCCAAACACAAATCATGTGTTACTATATTTTTAATAGTAAGCCTCTTGATAATTGGTAAAGGATGCTATGAACTGTCTATAATTGAGGGAATGTTAACCCATGATTGCTTACTTTATCTAAAAATATTTTAAATTTAATTTGACCATCAATGGTTATAAGGTAATTCATTTACTTTAAGTGCAATAAACATTTTCCAAAACAGTGATTTTTTTTTTAGAAAAAAAAAAAAAAGAATTTAGCAACAAATCGGCACACAGAAGCAGTACTGTCAAAGGAACAAAGTGATGATGAGGAAGGGTCTTGAAATCTGAATTTCCTTCTTTAATCCCCCACTCTGAGTTTCCACGACTTGCAGAAATTTGCTCTGATTGACTCTAGACAATGTCAAGAACATCCAGATGTAAATTGAAAAGATTCTGATATCGTTTAGGCATAGCATTCAGCTATCTGTACTCCAATTTTCTCAGCACTAAGAAAAAAAAAATCGGTTTCTTAACCACCATGTAGTGATTTTCCTTTAAAGCTTGAAGTCTTTAGCCAAATTGACTCCATTACATGAAAAATATAACACTTTATCCTGGGAAAATGCATTATATCCCCATCATTTATTGCCATATCCTCCTGACCCAAAACAGTATCAATTTCTCAAGTGAAAAAAAATTGGAATGCTTATAATTAACAGACTTTCAGGAAAAACAAGTAAAACACATTTGAGTGTCTATTGTATAGCCAGCAAAATGCAAGTCCCCTCCAATGTATCTCATATGGGGAATGCTGTTTGGGAAATTAAAAGACCTGGGTTACAGACCCGTTTGTGTCATTAGTTCAAACAGTTGGGCAAACAAATGCTTCCTGGGTCTTACATTTCTCAGTTGCAAAATGGGGATGTCGTATAGCTGAACTATACATGGAAAGACATAGGAAGAGATCATCTTTCAGTGTACTTATTCTGTTTCTATTTTTTCGAGGCTACAGAAAAATATTTTAATATAAATTTCATTTTTAAAGTAAATAATGACTAAGAGATGTACAAATTTACTTTGTAACTTTATAATTAAATGTCCAATTACCTCCAGAGTGCTGCTTAATAACAGTGTGCTTTTAAAGTTTTCATCTTTTAATCAGCTTGTTAAAATAACTGAAGTTAATATTAATTCCATTGTTTGTTTCTTACTTCAGCAAATATTCTCAATGTCTTTTCTCAAAGGACATGTGGATATAATGCTGAGTCAAAATAATGTTCTTTGTGACATGACGTGTGAAAATGTTCCAGTTTCTTCATAAAGAATTTAACTAGACTTCTCAAAGCAAAGTATAGCTTTGGGTGAGATGTTTGATAGAAACGGACACACACACAAGTTCTTGATTGACACATCTCACCGAAATCCTAGAAAAATACAAGGAACTTCGTGGATAATGTAAGAGGCTTAAGTAGGGACCAACTTGAGCAACTGATCTACCAGAGCCAAAGTTTTGTCAGTTGACTAAATAATAATGTTTTTCATTTATTTAGCATCGACATAGTCCTAGGTGTGCTATTCATATATTCTTTTTTTTAATCATTTTATTAGGGGCTCATACAACTCTTATCACAATCCATACATACATCAATTGTGTAAAGCACATTTGTACATTCATTGCCCTCATCATTCTCAAAACATTTCCTCTCCACTTAAGCCCCCGGCATCAGGTCCTCATTTTTCCCCTTCCCTCCCCGCTCCCCCCTCCCTCATGAGCCCTTGATAATTTATAAATTGTTATTTTGTCATATCTTGCCCTGTCCAACGTCTCCCTTCACCCACTTTTCTGTTGTCCGTTCCCCAGGGAGGAGATCACATATAGTTCCTTGTAATTGGTTCCTTGTTTCCAACCCACTCTCCCTCTACCCTCCCAGTATTGCCACTCACACCACTGGTCCTGTAGAGATCATCCACCCTGGATTCTCTGTTTCCAGTTCCTATCTGTACCAGTGTACATCCTCTGGTCTAGCCAGACTTGCTAGGTAGAATTCGGATCATGATAGTGGGGGCGGGGAGGAAATGCTATTCATATATCCTCTAGACTCTGCAGAACAAAACTTCAATGGTGTATTGAAAACCTAAGCCCTATACCTAGAAATATGAGCCTATTTTGAAGTAGACAAGTTCTTTTGTTATATAGTGAGGTGATAGCAGACGAGGGTGTGTCCTAATTGGAATCACTTTTTAGGCGATCAAAAGGGCAGACCAGATGTAGAGACACACGTGGGGAGGGAGTGGGGGAAAGAAAGACCCTAGAGGCAGACACGCCTAGAACGTCCACAATCACTGCCTGCCATTAAAAGTGGAAATACTGATAGACAAAGACTACTCCCTACATCCGTGACCTTGACTCAAACTTGTAGCCTTCTGAAGGCGGCCAGGTGGCATATAGGTTGCACATAGGCCTGCTAGGAATTTCTACTCCCAGAAGGAGTGTCCTACTGGACCCCTATGAGTCTTCATAGACTCGGTGACAGTGAGTTTGAGAGTTTTGAGTTTTGAGCTTCCTGAACTGTGAGAAAATATAGGTTTTATTCTTTAAAACCACCCACTTGTGGTAAATTTGTTATGACTGCATTAAGTAAGTCAGACAATACATTTTCTCAAGGTAGATGTACCCACCATTGACCATCCCCATTGAGAAGATTCTGGCTCATAGTGTCTGTGGGACAGAGTAGAAGGGCTTCCCCCGGTTTCCGAGACTAAATCTTTATGTGAGAAGACAGAGCCATTCAGGTGAATGAACTGCTGACCCTGCTGGCAGCAATCCAATGCTTAATCCACAGTGCCACCAGGGATAGATATCCTGGGTTTTATTTGACATAAAGGGAAACAGGCGCAGAAAGATTTAGGGACATGCTTCAGACCGTACAACTGGTCAGTGGTGCTGCTGACACTTGAACTTGGTGCATCCTGTCTATCTGTAACCACTGTGGTACTTTTAAAATAGATGGAGTAAAGGCATGAATTACAATTATCATTTTATTGGGGGCTCTTACAACTCTTGTTACAATTCATACATCAATTGTATCTGACATATTTGTACATATAGTCCATCATTCTTTTCTAGACATTTACTTTCCATTGAGCCCTTGGGATCAGCTCCTCTTTTTTTCCCTCTCTCCTCCCTCCCCAGCCCTCATGGCCCCTTCATAGATTGTAGATTGTTAATTATTTTCAAATGTCACACCAACCACTGTCTCCCTTCCCCTCTGGTTTCTGTTGTTCTTCCCCCTGGATGGGGGTGTGTGGTTATGTGCCTGGGGTCCATGTGTTGTGAGTTTTATCTCTTGCCTATACCTGTGTACATGCTCCCATCTAGTCTAGATTGAGAGGCAGCACTGAGGTTGTGATAGCGGGGATGAGGAGGCCTCCAGGGAACAGAGGTATATTATTGCTTGACCCATTGGTGCTCTACTGCACCCTGAGTGACTCACCCCCTCCCTGGGGGTTGTTCCATTGTCCATAGATGGGCTTTGGGTCTCTGTTCCAACTCCCCTCCATTCTCACCAATGCATTTTTGTTTGTTTGTTTACTGTTTGTTGTGAGCTTCTGAAGCCCCAAAACTTTTCTTTCGTTGTGGTGGTGAGTGAAGATGAGCTATTGACGTGAGAAGGCCGGATGGTAAGTTAGTTAACGTATGTGTATCCTTGATATTATTCAGACTGTTGTGATAACTGTAGGTAGAGAGAAAAAAAACTGGACCACCAAGAAAGCAAGACAATTTCCGTTGGAATGCTCTTTAAAGAGGCTTTTAAAATGGAGTCAAATATATGAGTGAAGTTTATAAGATACCCACTGTGCTGAGCGCTCCACAATCAAGATCCAGCTGAACACTCTGGGAATGAGAGAGGAATCTTTGTGTTGGCAGCTGCTCGGGACAGCGTGGCGGCAAGATAAGGGGAGAACGTGTTGTAAGGACTGACTCACACAACCCTCCAGTGCCGTTGATCTGAGAGCTTCAAGATAAAGCTTGATCAGTGAACTCAATTTGCTAGTGAGGACGCTTGTTGAATGCTGAGGATAATTGCAGCTCGATCTTAAGTCTCAGCACTGAATAGTCTCTGAAACTGCATCATCTACAGTGTCCGTGGTTGAGATGTAGGTGATTCCCTAATGTGAACCTTCTAGCCTTAGTCTCCTTTGCCACAATCCATTTGGAAATGTATTGTGGATTTTAGCCTTTGCGCCGTGGTTATGACGCCATTTTGAAGGGAGGTCTCTTACAGGATGAGGGTGGGATGCATCTGGTGGCTGGGTCTTATAGGATGAGGGTGGGATGCATCTGGTGGCTGGGTCTTATAGGATGAGGGTGGGATGCATCTGGTGGCTGGGTGCTATCAAATTGACTCCAACCACAGTGAGCCTATGCACAAGAGAACGAAACACTGCATGGTCCAGTGACATCCTTACAACTCTTCCTGTGCCTGACCCCTTGATGCAGCCACTGTGTCAATACATCTCAATGAAGGCCTTCCTCTTTTGTGCTGCCCTTCCAACTTACCAAACACGATGTCCTTCTCCAGGGACTAGTCTCTCATGACAACATGTCTAAAGTATGTCAGATATACTTTACCATCCTCACCTCTAAGGAGCACGCCTGCCTTGCTACTTCCAAGACAGATAGGTTTGTCCTTTTAGCGGTCCATGGTACTTTTAATATTCTTCTCCAACACCAAAATTAAAAAGTCACAGTAGTTACTGTGGTTCTTGATGTACTGTCTTTCCTAGAGAATGTGATGTATGGCATCATCCTTCATTTTCCCTGGCTGGCCGGCTGAATGATTAAAAACAAAACAAAACAAACCCTCCACAATGCTCCCTCTTCTTGGGACCTCTCTTCGGACTTAGCTTGGGCAGAAATAAGACCTTCTCAGGCTTTGGGACAATGGTGGTCTCTGGCTCTGGACTCTGCATTTGGCTCCCCTCTGCTTGACTTCAGGACTGGGATGAAGCAGCATCTACCATCACGTGTGACATTTCTTCAAAGTGTCTGGAGTGTCTGTGAGATGTTGCAAATCGCAGAACCCGGGGACATAAAGGAGCGTACTCAAGGGGGCAGTAGGGGGAAATGGAACAAACTAGCATTGGAAGAGTTGGACACTGAGGGCATCATTAAGCTCCAACTCCTTGGACCTAGTCTGGTATTAATTTTTCTGAAAGTAATTATTACCATATGGTTATTCTTCATGAAGGCCAAACTGTGGCTGGGGTAGCTCTCATACCTGGGGAAAATCTTAATGGGGCATTGACCCTTTGTGTTTTCTTTAGCAGTTTTATTGGCACATAATTTACATAACATACACTTCAATAGTTCAATAATTCAATCATGTCAAGGGTAATTGTACAATGAGTACATATCAATTTTAGAAACACCCCCACCACCACCACCACCATGGTTGAATCACCCTTAAAATGAGCTTTCCAATCAGTCAGCTCTAGTACTCCCTCCACACTCCTGTCTTCATTTCCTATTCCTGAAATCCCCCTTCCCTCCCTGTCATTCACTCCCCGCCACCCCTGCATTCCCCTATTATCACTATGAATCCACTCCTCTGGTGGGTCACAAACTGGACACCCAACAGAAACAACAAAAACCAAATTAGAAATAAGGTGGTAAGGATAAGATAATAATAATAATAATAATAATAATAATGACTAAAATACCAATAATGAGTAAGAAAGAAAAGACTCTCATCAATATCCTCAAAACCAGGGAAGAAATTTCTGTCATGGAACAAGTAAGAGATACTTGCACACAGAACTAACTCAGGCCAGGTCTATAGGGAGTTCTTATGGCCACATATCTAGTTCGATTCAGTATATTCAAGATTACAATCGTCTCTGCCTGACTGAGATTCTTGCCTGTGGCTAGAACAGATCTACCAGCGGCTCAATCTGACTAGATACAATGCAGATGGGTTTTGGGCTTTCACTGTCCTCCATAGCCTTCTATAAATTGGGTGTTCATAATTTTAGCTTTGATACTTTTCCCTTCACCATATTCAAAATTTGTAATTGTCATCTTTGAATCACACAAGTTGGTGTGCCTTTTCTGTGTGGACTTAGTGGGCTCCTCCCTTAGTTGACTGCTTGTTTGAATGCAGGCTTTCAGACCCCAGAAACTTCACATTGATAGCTGGGTACCATTTACTTTCTTCTCCACACTTTGCTGTAGAACCTTTATCTTCAGTAATCTTTCATGAAGGTGAGAATTGTGCAGGGCCATGTTATCAGAGCTAAGTGTTCTTGATTTAGGGCTAGAGTTAAGTAGGAGCCCAGATTTCATCTGTTTGTTCGTGGGGCTTGCACATCTCAGGTTTACTTTGGGGGTCATATGACAAAAGCACAACCCTGTAATATCAACTACATCATTTGAGTATGGCCTTTTGGCAAATACATTTTTGGTCCAGTTTTGGTGTCTATCATACTGGAGACCATTTATCATTATGATAAATTACAAGGAAATTTGTTCATGCTATAAAAATTCATAGGAGGCTGAATTATGAACATAAGTAAAATATTACTGTTTCAAAATAATAAAAAACCTTTATTTTTTCCTTTTTTTCTTTCTTTGTTTTTTTTGTTTGTTTTTTAAATCATTTTATTAGGAGTTCATTCAACTCTTATCACAATCCATACACACATCAATTGTGTAAAGTGCATTTGTACATTCATTGCCCTCATCATT
>NW_022107431.1:23897060-23909261 GCF_000313985.2 Echinops telfairi | reverse complement strand
TCTCTCTAGAGAACCCTGTCTAACACAGTGATACTATGTTATCTGGCTAGTTTCAGGCTATGGAATGCTTAGAAATGCTCTGCTCGAGGGCAGGGGTGGGGTTGGAAGAAGCATCACAAGCTTCCAAGAAGGACCCCAGCAATCATAGCTGGCTATCTCAAGACAATGTCGCAGGCAAGTCGCTGCCCACACGTAGGGCTGACCAGGGATAGTAAGAGGGTTTCAAGAGGGGCCTTAGACCATGAAAGTATCAGAAAGACTCTTTCTTGCATAAAACCCTAAAATGTATCATTTTCCACCTGAAGCAATAAAGTGACATGGCATTAAGGCAGAATTCAGATAGCATCGAGATCGGGGTCATCGTAACACATGCTAGTTCTTTTGACATGTAAGTAGTCAGGACAATTTCCACTGGAGTTCTGTGGATGGCGCCCTCATTAGGGGAGGAGATATCCCGATGCAGCCGGTCAGAGCTCAGCATGCAATTCCAGTTTGCACTGCAGGGTGAAAACAAGGTTACTATCCTTCTGACCCATCAGTATGGCTAACTTTTTGTGATTGTCAATGTTCAGAAAGTAGGAGGCAAGACAGGGTCTCTCAGCATCCAATCAGAAGACTTTAAATAGTGCACGGACGCTAGAGGAATCTAGGAAGAAACTACAAGGGTTTTTGTATTAGTCGTCATTAGCAACCTTTATTAACACACGAAGGAATTCTTGGTGGTACAAATGGTTAATATTACTGACTATTACTCACAGTTTGGGGATTTGAGTCCACTCAGCAGAATCTCAGAAGAAAGGCCTGATGAGCTACTTTCACAACATTGGTCATTAAAAATCACAGAAAGCACATGAAGTTTCCAAGAGGCAGAATTAATTCCCAGACAAGTTGGTTATGTACCCTGATGGCCAAGACATAGAATTCAGTTTCTTCTTCTTAGAGATTCATTTGTTTTTGCCTATAGGTGCCATCAGCTCTGACTCATAGTGATCCTGTATATTGGTCACCATGGTCCAGTGCCATCCTCACAATTGTTCTGTTTGAGCCTATTGTTAAAGCTACTGTGTCAGCCCATCCCATTGCAGGTCTTCTAGGTTTGTTGTTGTTGTTTGCTTATTTATGCTCCTCTACCAAGTATGATGTCCTATTCTAAGGACTGTCTCTCCAGATAACATGTCCAAAGCATATAATGTGGAAGTATCACAGTCCTCCCTTCACAGGAGCATTCTGGTTACGCTTCCTCCAAAACAGAGTTGTTTGATCTTCTACGTAGTCCATGGCACCTTTAATATTCCTGTTCACCGTATGAATAGTTCAGGGTCTGTTTGTTTTCTTTCACATGTGCTTTCCAGTCAAGTCTGATTGGGCGCCATGCCCTGGCGTCGCCTCTATCCCTGAGGACCTCATATGTATGCATATGTGTGTATTGTTGTTGTTGTAGACATTGTTTTACTTTCTGTTGTTGCCTCATTGCACGCAGTCTGGTGATGGTACATAGCATGTCTACCTGGAAGGGATAGGCAGAATAAACAAGCCAGAAGGGAGAACAAGGGATGACAGATCAGGGGAGCATGGGGATAGGGGAGGGGGAAGGAAGGAAAAGGGTTTTAACAAACACAGGCACAAGGGAACAACAAATGATCCAAAATCAATGCCAAGGAGGGTGCGAGAGGCCTTGCAGGGCTAGATCAAGGGCAATGTAACTGAGAGGAATGCCTAAAACCCAAATGAAGGCAGAACATGAGAGTGGGACAAGAGGAAAGTACAAAGAAGCAGAGGAAAGAACTAGGAGGCAAAGGGTACTCATAGAGTTGTAAATACAGGCATATAAAGATGTAAATATATTTATATAAGATATGGGGGAAATAGATCAATGTTCATATATTTATAGATCGAGTATTAAGAAAACAGATGGACAGTGAGCCCCTACACAAGTGCTCCCCCAGCACAAGAACACTTTGTTCTAACAATTAGGCAGTCTGAGATGCTCACCTACCTGACATTATCGCTGAAGACAATGGGTGCACAAGAAAATGTGGTGAAGAAGAAAGTGGATGATGCTTGGCTACCAAAAGATATAACACCTGAAGTCACTGAAGACAATGGTTGCACAAGCAAGTGTGGTGAAGAAAGCTGATGGAGCTCAGCTACCAAAAGATATAGCACCTGAAGCCTTAAATACCTGAAGATAAACAAGCATCATCTAGCTGAGAGACAACAAAACCCACACGGAAGAAGCACACCAGCCTACCCCTACTCGATCGCTGAGGACATAGGGGGTGCATTTGCAAAAGTGGGGAAGAAAGCAGATGGAGCCCGACTATCAAATGATACAGCATCTGGGGTCTTACAGGCTTGAAGACAAACAGACGGCCATCTAGCTAAGAAACAACAAAACCCACAAGGAAGAAGCACACCATTCTACCCCAACACGAATGCTGAAGACAAAGCGGGTACATAAGCAAATGCGGTGAAGAAAGCTGATGGTGCCAAGCTGTCAAATTACACAGAATCTGGGGTCCCACATGCTGGAAGATAAACAAGGGGCCATCTAACTGGAAACAACAAAGCCCACATGGAAGAACCACACTAGCCTGTAAGATGACAAGGCAGTGAAAGGGTCAGGTATCGGGCATCAAAGACAAAAAAAAAAATCATAACATTGTGAATGAGGTGGAGTGCAGAGTGGGGACCCAGGGCCCATCCGGGGGAAATTGGACATCCCCTGCAGAAGGGTTGTGGGGAGGTGAGGAGCAAATCAGAATGCAGTGTAGTAAAGATGAAATATGCAATTTTCCTCTGATTCTTAAATGCTTCCTCCACCCCACTACCATGATCCCAATTCTACCTTACATATCTGGCTGGACTGGAGGAGGTGCACTGGCACAGATAGGAACTGGAAATACAGTGAACCCAGGACAGATGAGCCCCCCAGGACCAGTGGAGAGAGTGGCAATGGCAAAGGGTGGAGGGAAGGAGAGAGAGAAAGGGGGAACAGAGGACAAGGTCTACATGTGGTCTCCTCCCTGGGGGACGGACAGCAGAGAAGTGGGTGAGGGAGATGTGGGATGGGGTAAGATATGATAAAATAATAATAAATTATAAATTATTGAGGTTTGGGGTGAGCAGGGAGGTAGAGGGAAAAAATGAGCTGAAACCAGGGGCTCAAGTGGAAAATGGGTGTCGTAAGAATGATGACGTCAACATATGTACTAAAGTGCTGGACACAGATGATGTGTGTACAGATTGTGATGAGTTGTATGAGACCCTAATAAAATGATTATTTTTTTTTAAAAGTCACATTCACACTATGCCATAGTCTATTAAGGATTAAATAGCATTATGAAAAAGTGAATTATTGAGGAGCTGATACCAAGGGCTGAAGTAGAAAGAAAATGTTTTGAAAATGATGATGGCAGCATATGTACAAATGTGATTGACACAATGGATGGATGGATGGATGGATTGTGATAAGAATTGTACGAGCCCCCAATAAAATGATTTTCAAAAAGGGAAAAAAAATATTCCTGTTCACCAACACAATTCAAAGGCATCAACTCCTCTTCAGTCTTCCTCATTCATTGTCCAACTTTCACACGCAGATGAGGCGATTCAAAATACCAGTGCCTACAAAACAAGCAACTGGAAAATACTGTACCGTGGCTTATCGTAGACAGATCTTCGTTCTCAAAGTGACATATTTCCCCTTCAACACTAAAGGAGACTCGTGCAGCAGACGTGCTGATATAATACATCATTTGGTTTCCTGACTGCTGCCCCAGGAGCATTACTTGTGGATCCAAGCAAAAGTAAATCTTTGATAAGCTGTTATTAGGAGAGATCAGTCGCTGGAACAGGACAGAGAAAGAGTAGAAGGATGGAGAAAAAGAAGAAGACCAATGATGAGATGGCTTGGCACAGTGGTTACAACAAGGGGTCAGACGTGGGAACAAAGGTGAGCTTAGCATCAGACGGCAGAATTTCCTTCTACTGCACACAGAGTTACTCTGAGTCGGAACTGATTTGACGGCACCCGACTACAACTACTTTGAAGGGGCAGCTCCTCCACAGTCATATTTTGAGTGCCTTCCACTTGAGGGAGGTCATCTTTTATCAGCCAGCAGCTTTTCTTAATGTTTTCAGTGTCCAATTCTTCAGCAGTGGATCCCCTAGTCCTTCTCAGTAGTCTGTCCTAGAACCTCTGCTGAAACCTGTTCACCCCAAGTGACTGGAGGTATTTGAAATACCCGAGGGCCAGCTTGTATCATCACAGAAACACACAGGTCCCTAGAGTATGACAAGCTGAAAGAGGAGTGAGGAAACACGTACCTACCTGCCCGTAAACACATGACCTAAAACAACACTCATGATCCTGGTGACTTTGCCAAAGATGTTTGGTAGTGAGCAAAAGAGAGCATGAGGGAAATATGTGTAATGAACACTTTAGTCGTGATTTCCTGAGCAACTTCAATGACCCTTCATATTTCTGAATCGCAGATCTCTACCACTTTGTACTCTTCTCTGCCCTCCTCCCTTTTCTCTCCTCTTTCCTTCTCGTTCCGATGTCCTTTTGAGCACAAACCCCTTAAATTATTGTTCTTGTCTCTGCACCTTACACATGAATTATAATGGCTTTTACTGACCCTCATCTCTGTTAGTGTCTCGGATTATTTAAGGCACCATATGGCTGTTTCTTGAAGGTCATTTCCTCTCCAAAATAAATTCTTATGTGACCAATAAGGAGAGTAAAACAAATTTTACCTTATGTTAGTTACCTAGTACCGCTATAACAAGAATATTAAAAGTGGATGGCTTTCAAAATTATGTTTATTTTCCCACAGTTTAGGAATCTATTCATTTGAGCTTCCCAGCCTATTGAGAAGCTTTTCTGTTCTCAGCTCTCGAGGAAAGTCCTTGTTTATTCAGCCTCTGCTTCTTACTCAAATTCTTTTATATCACAAAAGAGGTGAACTCAAACACACCCTACACTAATCCCCTGATTAACATAACAAAGACAACCAGTCCCAACTGGGATTTTAACCACAGGTGTAGAGAATAGGCTTTTTATCTCATATTTTAGGGGGACTAAATTTAATCTATAGCATTCCCATGTTTGTGTCCCCCTCAATTCATGTCCTTTTCACATGTAAAACATTCACCCCATCATATCAGCTTCAAGTTGAAAATGAACTTTAGGTTCAAAATCTCACCTTCTGAATGATCAAAATGAAATATGGGTGTGCGTATTTCATTCTGAAGCAAAATTTCTCTTCATCCGTGAACCTGCAAAATCTATAATACCAATTCTCTACTTCTGATATCCAGTGGTGGAACAGACAAAAGGTAGACATTTTTGTTATAAATAAAGGGACTTGGGGGGCAACATAACAGGCCATAAGTAAATTAAAAACCCACTAGAACAAATTACATTAGTCCTCTAGTCTTGGAAATAAACCTCTGTTCTCATAAACGCAGATATCCAACTTTATCACTTACAAGTTCACTACCAACATACATTTGAATCTGTTTCAGGCCAGTTCTCTAAGGTGATAGAAACGTTCTCTACGATTTTTTCATTTCATTTGAGCTCTCATCAGAATTGCCTTTGATGTTCATAAGTCTATCAACAGACTCTGTGCAGTTGTTACATAATCTGGTGCCCATTTGAGGAATCAGAGTGAAGGGTGGAATCCAGGCTGTCAAGCAGGTCATAACCAATGAGGCCTCTGTGTGGGGATGCCCTTCTCCTGAGGATTCTGGGAACACCTGTCTTCCTCCTCGGAGGCAAGAGACACTCTCTTTCTATGCCTCACTGCTAGATATTTCTGATGAGAAGCCACATGAAGCTACCCTGATTCAACCAGAGCCCTGGGAACTGGAGTAGCCACGTGGAGACCCCTGCCAGTGCTGAGACGCCACTGGATCCACAAGACTTACCACCCACTGGCCTATGGTTTTCCTCCATTCGGTGTCATTGCATGTGTTTCGTTAGTCTGAAGAGGACTTTATAGATTGGTACATTGTGTATGGGTTAATATCAGACTTATGGACTTGATCTGGACTGGGCTGGGATGTTTTCTCAATATTAAATTGCTCTTGTATTTAAAGTTCTTTCTTATACACATATGAGTGTCCATAAAATTTGTTTCTCTAGTCTACCCAGACTAACACACTTTGCAAGGAAATGTAGGTTTTTGCCTACATTTCTACTCATTATGCAACTCTAAAGCCACTTCCACGTGAGGTATCTGTCAGAGTAGCTCTGCACTCAGCTGGTGTGAAATTTGATAATCTAATGCTGCCATTTCCGAAATGCCAAAGTGGATGGCTTTAACAAACAAAAATGCATTTTCTCCTAGTTTGAGAGGCTACTGCCACTGATTTGATTCCGACTCCTAGTGACCCTATAGGACCGAGTAGAAATGGGAGGCTTCTCTCTCTGTGTGTGTGTACTCCAGAGGAAGAAACTTGTCTTTTTCAGCTTCTCCTTCCTGTTTCTTGGAGATTTACAGGCATCTTTACATTTATCGTGCTCCATCTCCACTTACTTGTTGAATCTCTTTTATATCTCAAAAGAGATTTACTGAGGATACACACTACACTAATCCTGTTTCATTAATGTAATAAAGACAACCTATTCCCAAATGAGATTATAATTGCAGGCATCAGGGTTATGATTTACAGCACACATTTTAATCCATAATAGACTTTATGTGCCTTTGGCCAGAATGCTGGTGTTAAAGATTCAGAATCTTTTTTGAACAATACTATGAATATACGCTGATGTTTTTGTGGTTGTTTGTTTGTTTAGCTAACGCTCCTCTTTTCATCATTTTGGTAAGGGGCTTTCTAAGTCCAATATTACCTGATGACCCCAACATGTAAATAGTTAATTGAATTAACTAATGTTAATTGGCTAACATTATGTTCATAGCATTTCCAGTAGAAGTTTTAACATATGAATTTTAGAGGATACCACTTTCCTCAGCAATACTTCTTATAGAATCTGTAGTAGAGTACATCCCTTTTTAGAGAGAGCTGCACAGGAGACCGGGGTGTGGCTTACTCTATTCTTGGCTGGTTCTGTTTCTGAGGATGAGTTTTGAATCGTCTTTGATTCTGAAGATGATTTGTACATAAGGTCAGTGGTTCTCTTTTCTCTGATCTGAGCTCCAGGAAGTATTGTGACGATGTTTGGGTCAAATTAATTGTTACTGTCTATCTTAATAAAGTGCAATTGGCAGTAATTTAAAAATGTCACTGTGATGCCAACAACAACCCAGCTCCTTAGCTCAAGGTAGTCCCTGGAGTCAACCTGATGACTATTTTGTTTTTGATTGCATGCTTGTTATATGAGATTATGGTACCATTTGGATGGTGTTGCCTTGCTAATATCTACATTGAATAGGTCCTTCTGCTTTCAACTGAGCATGTATATACCTAGCAGCCCAATTAACTGGCACAATCCCTGCTTACTTGGGGCTCTGAATCTACTCCCATACGTGCATATAAAGAGCTTTTGGGAAGGAGAGGGAAGAGCACGGGAGAACCACCATTTCTCTTCTCCAGAATGTCTGTGCAATAGAGCCGTACACCGAGGCAGGTGTCCTCCTGAGGTTCACGGCCTTTCTTATCTCCTGACCTGTGAGGAATGGCAATGTTTTCAGGAACTTCTCTACCTTATAACATTAAAAACAAACAAACAAAGTGAAAACACCCAAAAGCGTTCCTGTCATCTATTCCAATTCATAGCAACCCTATAGGACAGAGTAGAACTGCCCTTGCATGGTTTCCAAGACTGTACGTTTATGGAAGCGGACTGTCAGATCTTTCTCCTGCAGAGAAGCTGTTGGGTTCAAATGGTCAACCTTTCAGTTTTCAGGCAAGTGCTTAAGCACTGTATCAGTGGGATTCCTCCTTGAAATGGTACTTACATATAATGTATATTTATATATTTATAGTTGTTTTGATCCCTATCCAGTGTATCTTATTTGCTAATTAATTGATTCATTTAATGATTGTTTACTGATGACTTATTATGTGCAAGGTATTGTTCCAGAGTTGTGAAGCAAAGAAAGAAGACTGAGACATAGACCCACCCTCAAGTCACTGAGAGAGACAAGTCAAACATGACTAATTTGTACAGACTAGTATTAGTGAGTGCCTTTAGCAAATAGGCATAGATTTGATCTAGTGGGGATGTGACAGGTAGGTTTATTGTGCCAACCTGGCCAATAAGAACATTTTGGATTAATATGGTTGCAGTTTGATTGAAGGGCAAAATGATAAATGGCTTGTCAAACTCTGCCTCTCTCTCTTGCTTTCAGGTGATTGGACCAGTGTGCACCTGCCTTAGTTCTCTGCCTCAACTTTCAAGCTACACTACCTGTGGGAAACCCAACCTGTGGATCATGTCGCTAGAGCTTGAGACCTGCTTCACCACCCTGCTGATATATACATCACTTGTGCTTGGGACTATCGGTTCCTGTTATCAGGCTGACTGTTGGTGACCTGCCCTGCTGTTTGCTGCCTGTGGCTGGACTGCCTGCATTGCTCTACAGAAGACTCAGCTATCTGCTTCCTTGACCTTGGACCCAGTAGCCCTGGTGAGTTGAAGGACTTTCAGTATATTAACTGTTCCATGGAAGTGAGTTCAAGTGAGCCCTCTGTACTGCTGTGTGGACTAATTATCTGTTATATTCCTTAATTATCTATCTATCTATCTATCTATCTATTATCTATCTATCTATCTATCATCATCATCTATCTATCATCTATAAAACCATAAGTTTCCTGGTTTTGTTTCTCTAGAGAACCCTGTCTAACACAGGGGAGCTTTAGGTTAAGATGAGAAATGTTGACATTAAACTTGGTGAGCTGAGCACCTTCAGATCTACTGCCCTTTCTCCTTCTTGCCCTTCCCCTGAAGAACTCCAGAGCTCTAACTTCTTTATGCTGTTTCTCAATTGCTCCTTGAACCCAGTGCCATTGGTGACCTTTTTAGACCATGCCCTGTACCCCTCTGTGCCCCCACCACTTCCTTAGCTTATAGTAATCAGATGCAAGGTGTACCAATATAGGTGCGAGGAAGAGATGTGAGAATGTGTCCTGTGTCAGAACGAGAAGCATGGTGTTTCCTTGAGTGGTTACCAATGAGGTTAGAGATATAAGCACAATGGATGGCATTGGTTGTGGTGTTGGGTGCTTGGGGCTGCTATGAATGGTAAGTTCACAGCCACATGATCAGTAGAATAGAGGCAAATAAAATGTGGGGGAATCACAGAAAAAGAAGATGACTAAATAGGAAGATGAAAATACAGTTTTCTCATGGTGATGGGTCAAGGGCCCCAGAAGATGAAGTCCTTTATAAGAATATAATAAAGAAAAAACTAAATCAAACTCACTGCCACCAAGTTGTTTCTGATTCAAAGCGACCCTAGAAGATAGGACAGAATTGGCTCCTCTGGGGTTTTGAGGCTGCCATTTGTTACCAGACTATAAAGGCTGGCCTTTCTCCTGTGGAGCAGCTGGTGGTTTTAAACTGCTGGCTGTGTGGTCAGCAGCCCAATGGGGAAATGCAGTGCTCCACCAGGGTTCCTCGTACAATAATTAGGGCATCACATTACATATGACCTGTGAACATTTTCCTATACACTTTAATAATCTTTATGCTTGTGAGAGGAGTCCCGGTTGGGCATAATAGGTTATGGGTTGTGCTGCTAACTGCAAAGTCAGCAGTTTGAAACCACAGGTTTCTCCTCGGGAGAAACACTAAGCTTTCTGCTACAGCAAAATGCGACAGTCTTAGAAATCCACAGGAGCCGGTTCTTTCCAGCCCTATGGAATTGACTCGATGGGTGGGTAGGTGTGTGAGACACACTCCTCTATTTTAAAGAAGTTAAGAAAATTTTAAAGTATACTAGAAAAAACAGTAATACATGGAATTAAGAAATTAGTGGATTTTCTGAATCATGGAGTCCATTGTTGCCCAATCAACATGACTTTCTGTGAAGATAGAAATATCCTATTTACGTACTGGTCAGTTCACTCACCTCTAGTCACATCTTCCTATTGAGCATTTGAAATGTGACCCATGAAATAGAGTAGCGGATTTTTACATATTGCTTTATGTTGATTAATTTACATATGAATAAAGATAGCAACTTGTGGTTAGTGGCTGCTGGGCTGAACAGCACAGATATCTTTCTGTATATTTGGTGTCAGGATTAGAAGCAAGTGATCAAGTTGAATTTACTTATTAGGATAAAATTTTGTAGAACCTTCAGGGGAAAATGAGCAAAAACTGATTAACTTTTATATGGGGCAAAGGAGTCTCTACAAATGGCTCTAAGACAAATTGAGTGAGGCTCATCATCAATTACTTATTGTGAGAAACTAGCATCTCCATCCTTCTGACCCTCAGCACACTTCACTAGCAAGAAGGAAAAAAAAAAGACAGGTGAAAACGTTGGAAGCAGAAGCCAGGTACGATCCTGGCGAAGCTTCAGACCTAGCTTTGCAGCGGAGTCCCTCAGTCACTTGGTAGCGTTGCCTGGCTCTCATTTTAAGTTACTGCAGCAGTAAGAGCTAGACTAAGGAATTATCTTGGCCTTTTGAAATTGTCTCCTTTTATTTCTCTCAGTCCAAGTTAGTGTTTTCTCCAAATAAATCGCTTCATTAGCATTCATGTGCCAAATGTCATTCCGACTTTAAAAATGCCAGAGTTGAGGCAGTGTCTCTGATTGGACATTTTCTTGCTCTTGAACCGGAGCTTTGAAGAAAGCAACAGAAGAGAGTAGGTAAACAGAGATATGTTATTGAATCTAGGGAAGGAGACCATCAGAAGGCCTGGAGGGAAATGCTTACACTTTTTTTATGACACACATAGATGAGACACTTTATGGAAGACTTTAATCAGTTGGCTTCAACCCTAATATGCTAGGGCATCTGGATTTTGCAATTTCTGTGGTCATCCAGAATTCTTTTCAGAGCAAAGTTTTCACGTGAAGTGGTCAGATCTGGAACAAATATAATTTACTTCTTATTGGATTGATTCCAGGAGAATTGGTAGGACAGTAGTTAATGTTCTAAGCTGCTAATCAAAGGTGGGGGTTAAAACCCACCAGCCATCCCACAGCAGGAAGATTTGGTGGTTTGCTTTCATAACAATTTTCCGCTTTGGAAATGCTATTGTCAGTTCCACTTTGTCTAATGGGTTCGATATGAGTTGAAATCAACTGAATGGTGATAGGAACTCAGATTAACACTAGAGAAGATGTAATGGTGTGAGCAGTCAGAGAAAAGGAAATAGAAGAGTTAAGAAATAGTATATTAATCTAAATAGTTCTAATATTTAAATGCAATTGCAAACAAATCTGTATTGTACCATATCCTTACTGTTCTTCCTTCACCAATTCTCGCTCAAGGTACCAAATAATCTCTTCCAGGCAGTGTGGTTTGGAATGTCCAGATATTTACATACTAGATTTCCAGTGATTTCCAAAAGAATTTCCTTTGAGTATACTTGTAAATTTTCTCACATTTGTTAAGTAGGAATAACTGTTGTTAGTTTCCATCCAGTTGGATCCAACTTGCAGCCATTCTGTGATATGTGCACCACTATGGCTATGATTGGGTTCATTGTTGAAGCCACTGTCTCAGCCAAGCTCATGGAGGTCTTCCTCATTGCCACGGACAACCGTGTACTTTAAAAAGCATGATGTAGAGCTCATGCACTGATCCCTCCCAATAACACGGCCAAAGTTAGCAAGACACCATCTCACCATCTTCACTGCTCAGAAAGATTATGGGTGAAGTTCTAATACACATTTATTTGTTCTTCTGGCAGTGTTTGATATATGAAATAATTCTTGCTGAAACTGTAATTCAAATATATACATTATTCTTCAGTCTTCCTTATTCATCATTCAGTTTTCACATGCATTGGAAGCAATTGAAAATGCCATACTCAAGTCAAGCCTATTTAGTTATCAAGACAACACCTCTGCCAGGCCGGATGAGGGCTGTGAGGGCCATAACTGCTGACACCCTGTGGTGCCCTCTTCTGTTTACTCATGGACTCAAGTAGAATGCGTTGGTTATATACAAATGTGGGGATGTGTTAGCTACCCATGAGATGATAGTCATTGTAACACTTTCATTGAATGCAAAAGTGGCCTATGTCATTTGAGCAAAAGAGAT
>NW_022107431.1:23882971-23891536 GCF_000313985.2 Echinops telfairi | reverse complement strand
GCCTCTGAATAAACAGACACCTAGCCAACAGACGTGAGCTAATATCAACAGCATCTTCATGAGTTTAGAGTTTAGAGAGAACTGGATTAACTGGGATGTCGATGCTGGGTAGAGTTCCTTTCTCTTGATCCTTCTGGGACCCCAATTCTTCTCTAAAAGCTTCCCTCTAACAGTGAACACATCTAGAGGTAAAGCTGCAAAGTCAAATGCCTACAGAGGAGAGAAATTGAATATAAAATGATGTCGGCCAGAATACACCTATGAGAGCGTGAGGGAATGGCGGCAACTGAGACAGGTTAGGAAGAGCAGCAACTACAGAAATCTCATTGACTGTGACTGAAGGTAAATTGACGGCCCCCAGCTACAGTGACAACAACAACAAAAAAGTATGCACTTGATGTAACCAGAGGTTTCAATGTAAAATATTCCAGCAATTCAGATTTATTGTGAGAGTTTCTTGTTTATAAAGCACATTCTACTTGGACACACACACACACACACACACACACACACACACACACACACTTCTGTGAGCTGCATTTTTTCCTGTAGGTGTCATCAATGTTAAACTACTGAATTCTGAAGACATCCCTGTTGTTAGGGCACTCCCTCCATTTCTCCAGTCGGTTCTGACTCAGTGACCCGGGGTACAAGCGAATGGCCAACTGACTGGTCCCATGCCCTCCTGACCAACATTAGCATTGAGCCCACTGTTGAAACCTCTGTGTCAATCTATCTTGTTGACATCTTTCTCCAGGGACTGGCCCCTCTTGATCACCAGCCCAAAGTCTATGAGACAGCTTCATCATCCTCACTACTAAGGAATAATCTAGCTATACTTTTTTCCAAGACAGTCTTGTTTGTTCTTGTCACATCCATGGTATAGATTCAATACAACCCAACATCTTTTTTTCTTGGTTCCTTGGTTTTCGACTTGTTCCTGGGGTCATTTGGGATGCTGCCTCAGAAAATGGCATTGGATAGTCTATGTCAGCTCTTTTTTCTTAGATATGGTGTTCCATTATATTTTCAGCTACTCAGTTACACTAATGGACTAATTCATCATTCTAGTTTTAAATATGAAAAGAATTCAGACCTTCAAATGATAAGATAAGACAAAAAATGGTAAGGCATATTTGAAAAAGAATTAGGTATTGAAGGACTTCCAGGGGAAGTTGTATATAGACCCAGGGTGACTAGTTGGTTATGCATTAAGCTGCCAATTATAAGGTCAGTGGTACAAGCCCACCAGTCACTGCAGCCTCTAGTTAGAATCCATTGGATGGCAGTGGGCTCTCCTTCTGGGCATAGGAGGCTGTGTGCAATCGCACAGAGACTTCAGGTTGGATACTGCAAAGCGAGATCACAGCTTGAGAAAAGTGGAAAGTTTAAAAGAAAATTGGAAAAGCAAATCTATGGAAGGTGTGAGGGCAATTAGAATTTGAAGTAAGGCTTCATAGCAATTTAAATACATATTTTGAAGATCTAAATTTTTCTTCTTCAAAGTATGCAGTAAAGTTCTCAGAACGTTTTACTAGTGGAAGTCAATGGATAATTCAGGTTACATGTTTCAGATGTAAAGGCTGTGGTGAGATTCTGCCAATTCACACTGGGTCAGCAGAACCAATACCTAATTTTTTGTTGAGTTCAGCACACCACTTGTTCGAATGGTACTTATAATGAGGGTTCTCACTTAGAAGGGTCACTGGATAAGCACCTGCTGTGGAAAATACAAATTTACATTCCTTACTTTAAAAAAATGTTTATATGCTATTCTCAGCTGTTCATTCTGTTCATAGGTATAAAATATTTGATGAACTATGCTTTTAATATTTATGTATTCGTGTCATAAAACATGTGAGTGTAGTGCAGAACCATGCGGTGTTCATTCAGTTGAGCATAGGGTCAGTACGGGTAGGAGCTGACACTTTTTTCTGGTCAGAAAAAGATGCAAAAAGTTGAGCCAGAATATTTTTTTCCCCATCATGACAGCACAGCTGCTCCTTCCTGGAGGGTTTCCCAGTTTCATGGGGAAACCCTTCCTCATTCACGCTGTAGTTCTGATCTTTCCCCTTAAGATTTCTTTTCTGTTTTCCACATGGGATCTGGGCCTCTTGAAGATGCTGAGAGTGCTGGTGGAAGGGGTGTACGTCAGAATGGAGCGTTCTTTTGTGCAGGCTTGTGGAGGTGGGAATATCACCTTGAGAAGTGCAGAGACCAAAGGAGGATGTGCTAAGACATAAGAGTTCCACATTTTTGTTGGTTTCACTTCCTAAAAGGGTCTATAATTTGTTAGCCATATGTTATGATGTAGCCTGGCACGAGCTACTTTTTCCTGTCCTTAGTTATGTCTCATAGGAAGGAGGCTGCGGATGCTGTTTACATTCAAGAGGGACCCCCATTCAGGCCTAGAAGCGTTTTTCTACTGTGTGATCAGAATTCTCATCGTTGTTCTTTTAGGATAGAAGTTTCTTGCACCCCTGTTCAACATTGAATTATCTTATGAAGGCAACAAAATAAATCTAACCAACTAGCAACTTTTCCCAAATCGAATCAACTATTAGCGGAGAGAAGGAAAACCAAGCCTCAGGGCAGTGTTTCTTCTGTGCAAAAGAATCAATCTTAACATTAGCTTCCAATTCTGAGAATCTATGGGTTGGACTCCATGTAAGCTGAGCACAGTGGCAGCAAGAGAGAAGAGTCCCGACTGGCTGCCTAGCTAGCCCCATTGGGTCCTTCTGACGTAGGCAGGTTTGGGCAGAGGTGGCGCTGGGGTTGTTGGGGAAGATAAAGTGAAGGAGAGTTGTGCTGGGGAAGTAAAAGAAAAACAAACAAAAACACCTAACCAAAACCTACTGCCGTCGAGTTCAGCAGTAGGACAGAGCAAACATGTTCCCCAGGATTTCAGAGGCTATCGATCTTACGGCATCAGACTGCCCACGAGTGTCTGGTGTGTCAGAGCCACTCACCTTTCAGTTAACTGTTAACCCACAACACCACCCTGGATCCTTAACAGCTAAACATGTTAATCAAAGTTAGGGTGCATCACCTGGAGGATTTGCGGAAGCACAGGTTGCTAAGCCTCATTTCAGTTTCTGACTCAGCCGGTCTTGGATGGGCCTGAGAATCTGCAGCTCTACACAAGGTCCAGGGCACCTACTTTCACAATCACCATTCCAGGAGGACCGCAGGAAGCTCTCGGGAGCATCAACAGTTAAGGACTCAGCTATGATCCCAAAAGCTGGTGGCTTGAATCCACCCCAAGGCACCTTGGGAGAAAGGTTTGATGATTTCCAAACCAAACTCACTGCCACAGAGTCAATTCTGACTCATAGTGACTCTATAGGACAGAGGGCAACTACCCCTGTGGGTTTCCAGGACTTTAATTTGTGTGTGTGTGTGTGTGTGGTGTATTAGTCTGGGTATATTAGTGAAACAAATCCACAGAAACTCATATGTATAAGAGAGAGTTTTATATAAAGGGCAAGTGCACATCAAGAAAACATCCCAAGCCTGTGCTGCCCACGCCCACAACTCCAACATTAACCAATCCACAAAGTCCTCCTCCATCTCACAAAACACACGCAATGATGCCAACTGCAGGAGGAAAGCTGAATCAGTGAGCGTGTAAGCATCTCAGCACTAGCAGGGGTCTCCACACGGCTGCTCCAGCACCCAGGGCTGCATTGGAGTAGGTCCATGTGGCTTCTCCTCAGGGATGTCTTGCAGGAAGTGAGCCTTGCCAGCTGAAGCAGGGAACTGGCTAAGGCAGCTGCACCCTGGTCAGATCATCACAAAGCAAGAGACCTTAGAACTAGAAAGGCGGTGCTCACTGAGCCATTTATCCCTCCACCCTTCAGTTAACCCCACATGTGTTTATCGGCGAGGTTGGCACAATAAACCTTAATGATCTCAGGTGGTTTCTGACTACTGACCTTGTGGTTAGCAATCCCATTCGTAACCCACTACTAAACTCAAGAAGCAGCCATTGAAAACTCCATGGAGTGCAGTTCTATTCTGAAACACGTGGGGTCATCATGTCTCAGCATTGACTTTCATGACCCAGTAAGAAAGAAAAGCAGAGGTTGATTTCTGCTTTCTTACTAATAGGTAGTAAACAATTTGACATTTTTTCACCACATCAAAGATTCTGCTTCTGCGTAGGACTGTCTTCCAACTTCACAGCCTTTTCTTATAGAATCAATGCCTCTTTTCAAATTTACAGTACCTGACAGGGATGGAGTAGCCAGAAAGCAAAGTAAGTAAAGCTCTGCTTACCATGCTTATTGATTCATCAATCCGGCGGTGATTCAAGGACAACTGGGTCCTGGTTAGGAGAATTGTATGCAGGCAAGGTTTGGGGGAGATATGTAGGAACTGAGAGTGAACTGGGAGAGGTGAGAATAACTTCATCTGCTTCATGTTTTGCCTGGGGCTGCAGCTGGCCATGGAATTTCCTAGCTGACTTTGGCTCTGGTTCACTAACTCATCAAATATTTGATGCTAACTCTGCTTCAGATGAGCGGCCCTGGTGCACAGTGGGCTGTGCTTGCATTGGGCTGCTAATCACAGGGTATGCTCAACCCTGCAGCTGCTCTGTAGGAAAGGAGGAGGTATTGTATTCCTGTACACTTTGACAGCCTGGGCTTTAACTTACTGACAGGGAGATGTGTCCGAAGCTGTGTTAGGCTGGAGTCCATAAAATAATTAGCTTATTAAATCACTGTAATGAATGCAACAAACATTTATTATTCGCCTGTCATTTACATCTTCAACTAGAGCTCAAAACCCCAATCAAACTCACTACTGTGGAATCCGGTATGACTCAGAGTGAACTTATTGGCCAGAGCAGAATTCCCCCACAGAGCTCCTAAGGGTGTAAATCTTTGCAGGAACCAAACCACATCTTTCTCCCAGAGGTCTGCCTGTGTGTTGAAACTGCCAACCCTTTGGTCAGCAGCCAAGTGCTTCCTCACTGCACCCCCAGAGCTCTGCCTGCCTTTCTTTAGGGAAGGAGATGGTCCTAAACCTTGTGTCGGCTTCCAGTGACTCAGGAGGCTTGAGCTCCTTGCATGTCTTTGCTGTCATTCATATTCAGAAGGTGGCTGGGCAAAAGAAAAATGTTCAGTGCTTTATTGGAAGCAAAACAGCAAGATAGAGCTCTGTGTGTTGTCTTGGGGAAATGATGTTGGGCATAGATCCCTAAAGCTCCAAGGGGAGGCATGTCTGTCAGAGCTGGGCTGACAGCTGTGGTCCTGCAGGCCCAGTGGGGGGAGTGAGCACACAAACACATACACCTCCTGGGTCACCCCTGTGCTTGGCAGCAGGAACCCTGGCACAATTTTTCTAGGAGCAGTGCATTTCTAGTGCAGACCAGACATATGTGGAAGCTGGTCCAGAATAGCCCTCTGCCCCCTTTCCCCTGCCCTCTGCCTGGTGGGATAGGAAATTTGCTGTGTGCTCCATGCGAGACCTACACTTTCTCTGAGTTTGTAGCCAATGGTAGTTGAGTGGCTTGAATGCAGCTGAATAAGTGTTTCTACAATTATATTGGTTGCCTCATATTAAACCCAAGTATAATCATTTCACATTTTTATATATTTTAATCATTTTATTAGGGGGCTCATACAACTCTTATCACAATGCATACATACATCAATTGTGTGAAGCACATTTGTACATTCATTGCCTTCATCATTCTCAAAACATTTGCTCTCCACCTAAGGCCCTGGCATCAGCTCCTCATTTTTTCCCCTCTCTCCCCACTCCCTTCTCCCTCATGAAACCTTGATAATCTATAATTTATTATTTTGTCATATCTTGCCCTGTCTGACATCTCCCTTCACCCACTTTTCTTCTGGTCGTCCCCCCGGGAGGAGGTCACATGTAGATCCTTGTCATCGGTTCCCCCTTTCCAACCCACCCTCCCTGCACCCTCCCAGTATTGCCACTCACACCACTGGTCCTGAAGGGATCATCTGCCCTGGATTCCCTGTGTTTCCAGTTCCTATCTGTACCAGTGTACATTCTCTAGTCTAGCCAGATTTGTAAGTTAGAATTGGGATCATGATAGTGGGGGGAGGAAGAAACATTTAGGAACTAGAAGAAAGTTGTATGTTTCATCGTTGCTACACCGCACCCTGACTGGCTCGTCTCCTCCCCGCGACCCTTCGGTAAGGAGATCTCCAGTGGCCTACACATGGGCTTTGGGTCTCCACTCCGCACTCCCCACCTCATTCACTATGATATGACTTTTTGTTCTGATGATGACTGATACCTGATCCCTTCAGCACTTCATGATCACACAGGCTGGTGTGCTTCTTCCATGTGGGCTTTGTTGCTTCTGAGCTAGATGGCCGCATGTTTACTTTCAACCCTTCAAGACCCCAGATGCTCTATCTTTTGATAGCCAGGCACCATCAGCTTTCTTCGCCATTCCACGTATTTGTTTAATGCAATAGCTAGTCTGCTGGGCAACTGGGGTTCTCCTAGTGAATCTGTTTCTTTTCTGGATTCCCATCCCTTTTTAAAATGCAGTATGGTGAGACTGAAGGTAAGAACAAATTTTATTTTTTTTCTTTTCTTTTCCTTTCAGTTTTCTGTTTCTAATCAATTGTAGAAAGACTGACAAATAAGTGACTAAATAGAGGACACCCCTCACTGGTTTTGAACAGTGTAAGAGAAATAATTATGTCGGACTTCAAAGTAGAAATTGTGTCACAATTTTATTTTCTTGAGATAGCATTGTAGACTTTAAAATAGTATATCATTTTTTAAAAGTCATGAATTTTTAGCTTGCAATACTAAAACCAAAAACTCCTTAAGAATTGGACCTGGGGGATTCGGCTTTGTATCTGCTTAAGATTTGCATATGCTGGGTATTCTATGTAGAGTTGTTGAATAGGTATATGATAGAGGGAGAAAAGAAAAAGAGAGAGCTGTGCGAGAGAGACTATCCAATGCGTCGCCTCTATTTGGAGATGAGGAAACGGGTGCGGCAGAGCATGGTAAACTTTGCAAGGTCTCCTTGTGTCCAAAATTAATTGAAGCACAAAAAAATTCCAGCACATGGGGCTCATTTGAGCAGTTAGTCTTTATGCATACGGGGAGACTTTCCAGTCCAGAGAGATGCAGACAAGGGCCTTGTTTCAGGCCAATTAAAGCCAGGCTTTAAGGAGGAAAGACATGGGAAAACTAGCCATTGATTAACCTTACCCTGGTTGACTGGATCTTTCCTCTCCAGAGAGCAGCTGAGACAAGGTTGCTAAGTGGTCTTTCTGATGCGCATAGACCTCCATTCATTTGCACAAAACTCACTTGTGGTCTAGAGGTGTTACTACTTGGGACATTCTAAAAAATTATCACTTTCTTTCACAAAGCATGAGAAATTACCCAGAGTTAAATTATGTGCATTTAGTCATCTCTAAGGTAGTCCATGGTGATGTCCTGGTGGTTATGCATTGGGATGTGATCTACATGGTTGGCAGTTGGAAACCACCAGCAGCAGCTCGTCTGTGGGAGAAAGACTAGGCTTTCTTTCTCCCATCACCTGTCTCAGGAAACCCACAGGGGATTGCTGTGAGTCAGCACTGAGTCTTGAGTGGATCGCAGTGAGTTTGGTTTTTGGGAGCCTGTGAGAAACAGAAGTCTGCATCAGAATTGACATGGGACTGCAACATGTGTTGTTGTTGTCTTGTTTTTTGTCACATAGGGAACTGGCACCCCTTCGTGGTCACCGTTTCTCATTATTTTAAAATTTTACTGTAGGGTGTCAAAGAAAGATTTATAGCAGATGTCTTGTTTTGATTTCAGTGGTTTCTTACATTTGAAATCAAATTAAAAATAAAATTAAATCCTGCCATTGACTTTCTCTTAGCCAAAGTTCCAAATCCTTTTTTCAAAAAAGTGCCCCCCCACCTACCCCTGCCCCTTGTTAGGAGCCCTGTTTGCTTAATTAAATTTCAAAGGATATGGCTGAGCGGAGGGTCAGAGAGCATCTTGTGACCTGATACCCACTGATCTGAACTACAGGAAGAAGACAGGTCAGTCCTCAGTGCTGGGATTAGCCAGTGGTTGAGCTTTCGCTGCTCTCCCTCCCCTTCGCTTTGTAAACCAGATTGTCCCTGCCTTCTATCCATATACTCTTTATGAAAACCAAATTGTCTCTATAATTACAAATAGAATCACTCCGTATAAACCTCATGTTTAAATCTTGTGTTTTGATTATTTTTAAGGGGTGTATGGGCTTGTAGTGTAGTGGGTTCTATAGGGCTGCTAATCACAAGGTCGGCAGTTGAGAACCACCAGGTGCTCTGTTAGAGGAAGATGAGGCTTTCTGCTCCAGTGAAATTTTAGAGCCTTGGAAACTTCGGTGACATAGGGTCACTATGAGTCAAAATCAATTTGATAGCACTGAGGGTTGTTGTTGTTGTTGTTGGATCAGTATGCAACCTATTTGGACTTTTCAATCTTTTAAGACATGTAGAGAAGCAGGTGAAGGCCCTGCTCTTACGACCTTGTGTGGCATTCACCAGACTCCATCTGCCAGACCACCATGACCTTCAT
>NW_022107431.1:23874914-23882067 GCF_000313985.2 Echinops telfairi | reverse complement strand
CTTATACATAAGACTTTCTGTGGATTTGTTTCTCCAAAGTACCCAGACGAACACACCCTACTATAGGGTAATAAGGATTATTTGATGTGGCTCTAATAATTTTCTGTGTTCACCTCTTGGATACCGTATATCAGAGTCTCTGGGGACTACCAATGAGTGACCCCCTTTGTTGCCACCTCAAAGGTTGGTATTTTGAATCTGCCTGTGGCACGGTGGAAGAAAAGCCTGCAAAACTCTTTTGAAAAATAAAAACAGCCATTGGAAGCCCTTGGGGGCACAGTTGTGCTCTGTGAGTGAGGCTCCAGTCAATGCCGCTTGGGACTGATGGCAGCTGCGGTCATAGTGGTGTTGTATCTCAGCTAGCAGGTCCTTTGGCTCTCCCACACACGTGGTATTGTCTTATCCCGCGGGTTATGCTCTGAAACACCCTGCCACCTTGCTCCCTCTCCTGTTTTCTTTGACCACATTTCAGTAGTCACCACTTCTCCTGGCTTCTCCTTCACACTGCTGTTAACTATCATTTTGAAACAAAAGACAGATTGTCATTTCCTAAGACCCTAAACTAGCTCTCCACTGCCTAGAGAATAAAGTCCTAAACTGACAACCATGGCCCCCTCAAGTTTTGCTCCAACTCTTCTTTTCAGACTCATCTTTCACCACCCCCTCACACAACCTCTCTTCTGTTTATGCTAAACTACTCCCAATCCCTCTAGCTCTAAAGGAGGAAGGCAGTGGAGTGTAGTTGTTAAGATCAGGAGTTCTACCATCATACTACCCATGTTCAAAACCTAGTTTTGCATGGACTTGGAGATCTTAAGTAACTTACTTCACTTCTCTGAGTCTCAATACTCCCCTCTGTAAAAGGAGTAAAAATAAGATCCTTTTCATGAGGTTTCTGAAAGTTTAAATTGAGGTGACACATGTAATGTGCTGAGAATGGTGTTTCTGGATTAGCGCATGTTAGTCATCATTGTTATCTTGTATGATGGCGCTCGCAATGCTCATTTGATGCCCATTTATCCACCCTGCTTATTCACCATGTGGAGAGCAACTAAGTAAGTCAGCTATTTTTCACGATTCATGCAGCACTCAGTCCTTCCATCACTATGTTGCTTTGTTGTACTTTGCACCCATAACTAGGTATTTCAGGTCTTCATATCTGCCTGTAGATGATGAAATCCTGGAAAGCAGGACCCTTGTCTTTTTTTCCATCTGTGTGCCAGCCACAGGGCTCAGCACCTGGCAAAGACCTGATTAACATTGGGTGAGACAGAAGAAACTTATTTGTGTGACTTTCAAAGTCTGTTATATTTTAGTGCACACACATAAGAAAATAAATTTGACTTGAGACCCCCTTTCATCATAAAACAAAGCAAACAAACAAAAAACAGGTGCCATCAAGTGGATTTCTACTCCTGGAAGCCCCTGCGTGTCAGAGAAGAACTATCCTAAGTAGCGTTTTCAATAACTGATTTTTTTTTTTAAGGAGAATTCCAGATTTTTCTTCTGAGGTGCATCTGTGGGTCCTGGAGCCTCCAACTCCATTCATTTCAAGTATTTATTTGGCATCTACTATTGTCTGTCCTGTCCTAGGTACACTGCATATACAATACTTTTTAAAAATCCTAATTGTTATTAAAAGTGCTTCCATTCTCATGGATGGAAGTAGTTGATAAACAAGATGATGATTTCTAGGGTAAAAGAAAGCAGAGAAGTGGGGTAAATGAAGGCCTCCTATTTCATATAAAGGGACTTCCAAGTGTTTATGGAAAAGTTCCAATATTATTTCATTTTATTTTTCCAAGAACTTTCTGAAGCCCCATCATAGAGGTGATTCATGTAAACCTCACGGAGTTGGTGAAATTTGAAAAAAAAACAAAAAACAAAAGGAAACTTGTATGATCCCCAGGGAAGTTTCCTTGGTAGACAGCATGGTCAGTGCCACGTGAGCTGCTTTAGTTCTGTGGGTTTAGAAAATATCTAAGACTACTGGGAGAGGGGAGAGAGGAGAAGCACACCTCAAGATTTGCTTTGACTGAAGGAAGGGACTATTTAGGAGCTTAGTTTATGACAGGGTAAGGACAATGTAGAGAGTTGTACAAACAGAGGACATGAACCTCACAGGTTCTGCAAATCCATCTGCAATGATCTATAATACAATTATCACCGGTCCCTCTGAGGGGTTCAAATGAGCTTCTCCTCTCTACATTGTTTTCAATAGTCTTACCCACTTTCGACATCAATGCAGATAAAGCACATAGGGTGCAGCCACACAATTCCTTGTCCTTCTCTCAAGTGACCTTTCCTTCTTCTCCAATCAGCTATTTTCAACTTGGACCAATCCTCAGTAGGAATTGGCCTATCGGATGTTTTTACCTGTCTAGTGGACAACTTACTGGCCTTAGATGAGTCGCCCTGGGGCTTGTCTTGGGTGTTCCAGAGGACCAGGCTGAGGATGCTCCCGTCGTCTCTCATTCATGTACTCTTGAATGTCTTCCTGGTCTGCTCAATGGCAATGCAAACCTGATCATCTCGGCTTTTCCAATACCCCTAGTCCCAATTTATCAACATGCAAGCCTTCTGTTTCTGTTCCCTTCAATGTTCCAGCCCTATATTTATACTGAAAAGCAACTGCTTTTCATTTTTAATGGCAGGGTTACTTAGGGTTGCTGGGAAACAAAAGCACACCCTTACCCTCCACATTTCTGTGCACAAACACATGTGGACCAAGACAATGCCCTCTGAAATATCATTGCTCTTTTTTTTGCTGTTTTCTTCCCTCTCAACCATCACTTTAAACTGTGAAGAATAATCTTCAGGGAAAACAGGGAGGATATTCTTCTTCACGTGATTATTTTTATTAAAAGATTTTCAAGTTAATTTCAAAAAATCAATATGTTCAAAAGATTAAAATTCAAAAGGTAAAAATAAGGTACATAATAAAGAATTTTTCTTCTGAATCTATACCTTCCATACAGATTTCCTTTTGCAGAAAGCAATAATTGTCCACTTTTTATATATCTACTTTATTTATTCTTCTGTACCCAGAGATAGGATAGAAAATACAAGTAACAACAGTTGTATGGTTACATATAAACACAAAATGTAAACGTGTGTGTGTGTGTGTGTGTGTAAACATTTTGGAGAATGTTATAGAAACTAAATTTCATCTTATCACATAAAACTACAATTTGGAGATTCACATGAATGTGTATGGATTTATCTCATTATATCAATAACTATACATACCCTTTTCTATGCTTGTGTATTAATTACTGAGATCATTCTCAAACTGATAAAAATTTACATCATTTTAACCTATTGTTGCCTGTAGAATATATTCCCATCAATGGGATTGCTTATTTAAAGTACACATTTAAAATTTTCAAAACACCTGTAGCTTAGATAAGTATACCAAATTACCTTCAGAAAGGTTGAACCAATTTGCACTTCTACCAACAATTCATGATATGAGAGGCTGTTTTTCCACTAAGTGAAAATGACGTCTCATGTATTTAGCATTTTCTGATTATGGGTAAGGTTGACTATCTTCTCATATATTTATAAGCCATTTGTATTTCTTTTTCTATGAACAATCTGTTCATTTTGGAATCTATTTTGGACTCTGCTTAATTGTCAGATGGTTAGAGTCAAAGCTGTTAATATTTCTTCCCCATCAGGCTCCTGGATAAATAATGTTTCTGTCTCTGTCATCCTACAGCTTATCTGCCAAACAGCTTCCCCTAAACATTATGCATACACTTTCAACTAGTTCTAGTTTGTACTACACAGCTGTGAGCAGCACGGGAGTGGTAGTGTCCTTGTGGTTTCGTCCTAGGACTGCTAATTTGAGATAGCCATGATATTCCAAAGCCAACTACTCTGCCTAAAATGTCATGATATCTGGTCATGGGGGATCCCATATTCTCAGCACCTCTCTCTCTGTGTCACCTGTATCCTTGAGGTCTTTATCCTTACCATCTACCTCATCCCCACTATGTTAGTCTGAGTTGACTACAGAAACAGATTCATAGATACATATATAAGAAAAAGCTTTATAAATAAGTGCAATTGAATATTGAGAAAACATCCCAGCCCAGTCCAGATCAAGTCCATATGTCTGATATTAGCCCCAGTGTGCAGTACCAGTCTGTAAATTCCTCTTCAAACTCATGCAACACATGCAATGACGCCGAATGCAGGAAGATCACAGAGCAGTGGGTGGAAAGTCTTGTGGCTCTAGTGGTGGTAGAGGTATATCTGTGGGGGTATAAGTCTCCATGAGGCTCCTCCATTGAGGACCCTGGCTGCATCAGTGTAGCTCCATCAGGCTAATCCTCAGGAATGTCTCACAGGGAGTGAGTGAGTGTCCTGCCTCCAGTGAACTATTTATCTCCTTAGCACCTCCAAATGAGGTCATCGAGCTGCAACCTGATTGGCAGGCTAGACTCCACCCCTTAATTCGTAAGTCTCAAATTGACAACAGATTATGTAACTACCACAACCACCTCTAGGTACATAGAACATATACATACACTTCGACTCTCTCAAGCAATCCCATCGAATTATTTCTTGAATTTGGTCAGAACTGTCAACGAAGTGGTAGTCAAAGGAAAGGAAACATCTTCCGGTATCTTTCTTCCTCCGTCTGACTCCCTCTTCTATTTCTCTCCACTGAACTTACTCTCACTGGCTTCTCAAGAAGAGAACAAATTCCTTTCTTCAACATCTGTAAGTGTAGATGTATTTTTATTGTTGTTAGGTACCAATCATTCAGTAGTCCCAACTCCTAGCAACCCGATATACAACAGACTGAAACAAATGCTCAGTCCTGTGCCATAATAATTTTTGCTATGGTTGAGCGCAGTGTTGCAGTGTCAATCCATCTTGCTGAGGATTTTTCTCTTTGTCACCGACTCTCTACCAAGCATAATGTCCAATTTAATCCAGTAAGGTGTTCCTCCTGCTGACATGTTCAAAGCACATGAAACTAAGTCCCACCATACTTGCTGTTAAAGAGCGTGTTGGCTGTACTTCCTCTGAAAGAGATGTTTCTTCTTCTAACAGTCCTATACTTTCGGTATTCTTCACAAACATTAAAAAGCGCATCAATTATCTCTAGATGTATTGCTTTCTTTGTTGCTAACGCTGAATGGCCTTCGGATCTCATTGTGCACACAAAATGGCATATCCAAGTATTTCTTCTGAGCAAGGCAACACTTCCACTAAAAGATTCTGGTGAACAGACTATTCTTTTATATGCATATTAGATCTAAAAATGTCTGTCATTCTGATATTTATTTCATCTAGTAATGGTGGGCATAAAGGGTGATATACAAAATGCTCTGCTCTGCTTCATCTTCATTGCAAATCAATGACCATGTCTTGTAAGTATATGTCCATCCTTTAACTCAAATCTTTCCTTTTCACTGTATCTCTGCCCCCACTGCTAAATTTGGGCTTTTAAATATTTAAAAATATTTCAACAGCTTTCTGACAGGTTTGCTCACTTCTCCATTCTTGTCTTTATCAAAATCTTCAATATATACTGAAGTCATATTTTGAAATGTAAACATGACACATTAGTCTCTTATTTAATCCTGCCCATCTCTCTATCTCAGTTCTTACTCTTCCCTGCCTCATGGCACTGTTCCTACTATCATGTCATGCTGTTTATTGACACAAGTTGTGGTTGTGTTTCCAGTCTATGCTGTATTTAGTGGGATAAAGAGGAGACTTCTTGCTCCCGAAAAGAGTTCTCTGATATATCCTTCTACCCAAGTGTAGATTTTCCCTGCTGTGTTTCACTACTATGTTCCATTGAAACACCTTGAGCTTACTTCTTACTTGCATGTTGTTGTTAAGTACCATTGAGTCAGTTCTAACTCATAGTCACCCTGTGTTCGACAGCATGAAAATAAAGACATAAAATCCTTTCAAAACAGTATGAAGCACCACCCAGTTCTGTGCCCTCCTCAACAATGTTGGAGCTCAACGTTCGAGCCTCTGTGTCAGTTCACCGTGTTTAGGGCCCTCCTCTTTTTCACTGCCCTGCCACCGTATTAAGCATGATGCCCTTCTCCAGGAACTAGTTTCCTGATTAAACATGTCCAAGGGATGTAAGATGAAGAAGTCTAACCATACTTGCCTCGAAGAATCATTCTAGATGTATTTTTTTTCCAAGACAGAACCCCTTCTTCCACCAGGGCTTATAGTACAGGTCTAATTTTGTTGTTGAGTAAACAAGCCACAGAGTGGTTTAGATAAAAAATCATGGAGTGAACATCTCAAAGGCATGTGTTTTCGAAGCTGAATGAAACAGTTGACTAATCTACTGGCCTCATGTCTCAGTTTTATTCTACTCCCTGTAGACTGAGGTTCATGATGGTAATAACCTTATAGGGTATTTGTGAGGATCACATGAGGGGATCTATGTAAGCCCTGAGCAAAGTACCAGCATAGGAATTACTCAAGAAAACATTACAAATTATTAGAAACACCCACCTCTGCTGCTTCTGCCACTGATATGTTTGGCTAGCCTTGTCAGGAGAACACTATTCAAAGTGTATTACTTCTTCTCATCACTATGTTTAGCTTTTGAAGTGAAGAAATGGGCCTCAAGGTGACCCATTTCCTCAAGAAGTGAGCTCAAGCTACATTCCTGTTTCAGCACTATTTTTCCAATCACAGAGCTAGTTCACTTTATGTTTCCCCATTGGAATATTAGGGACAAAAGCAAGATCCACGAACTGGCTGTAGCCCAAGGATCCAAAGACACTCACTGATGCAGCCGCACATTTCTCCCCAGAGCCCTTTCATGCTGCACACATTTTGAAGAGGGAGATGTTGTTAGTGGTGAGGGCGACCCTTGTGTTAAAATTTGCTACTTATTGCAACAATCACAGGCAAAGGGTGAGTCTAGGAATCTGAGGGAATAAGAGGGGCTAACATGTGACTGAAGGTGAGCACAAGCCCAGACAAGAGTAGCATCTTCAAATAGCGTCAGATCCCTCCAGGGGCACAGAAACACTCCCTTATTTCAGAGCTCTAGGACTTACGCGTAGGTGATGTCTGTAAGAACGAGTTGTAACTTACTAGTTGCTCATTGGATACAGGTTTTGGCATCTACCTTTCAAAATACTCCTTTTCTTTT
>NW_022107431.1:23871925-23874117 GCF_000313985.2 Echinops telfairi | reverse complement strand
AATTATTTTCAAAAATTTTTGCAAGCAAGCCCATGTAAACACTGTACCTGTCTCGTGGCATGCCCAGAAGTTAATTTTGACCTCATTTATTCTCTTTTAATAAGCTAGAAAATGTTACTTTTGATTTTATTTGTATTCGAAATGTATAAGGCATGGAAAAGAGGTAACATATTGAATTAGGAAGTAGACTGGTATTCAAAAATTACACAATTGAAATTGTGTGTTTGCTCTGGACCTGTCACAGCTGGGCCTGGGAATAGTCAAGTTCCTTGTAGCTCATCTGTGCCCAGGTATGTTGTGCATCAGAAGGGCAGAGGATCAGGTGCAGGGTCTGAGGGAGAACTACAAAGGGTTTGCCACAGTCTGAGCATAAGCTGACCTTGAAATCGGCAGGGACCTTGGCAGTGCACACCTGGATCCTATTGTGCCAGTTCAGAAGCCAGGCAGCAGGGTGGGACCTGTGGGCACACACAGCCCCTACCCCCTTGAGTCCCTGGATGGCCACATGGAATCACTTCATTCAAGTGAGAGACATGTGGACCCTCTGTGTCTGCAGCTCTCATGCCCATGCCAAGCATCCCTGAAGAGCAAAGATTCGAACCACTTGAGCACACCTGAGCTGACCAGCAGGGTGGAATGTGCCTGTCTCTGGTGTGCTGGCCTCACCCCCCTGCTTAACTTCTATGCTGGGTGTTTACACCCTCAGACACCCTGGGTTTAGGTTGGTCACTCGGGCAAGAACAGCTTCCAGGGTGGAAGAACTGCTTTGTTCCTGCATTTGAGAAAATAATTTCCTGAGTAGAGAAGGAATCCTGCCCTAGTAGGAGCTGCTTTAGAAAATCTCGGGAAGTTGGTGAGGATCTTCTGCCAGGAACTCAACCTGCCCATCAACCAGCAGCAAGAAGATTTAACATTCAATCTGAAGGCTGAAGGGGGTGGGGGTGGGCAATATGCTGAAGTCATCAACATGTAAAACAATCGACAAAGTGGTCTTATGAAAATCATACCTGGGGAGAGGGGGAGGGGTGCTGTATGCAAAAACATATGAGAGGTACTTTATTTGTATTAAATCACAGGAACCAATTCTTTAAAATCAATCTCTCTATCTCTTTTTTTCTCTCTATCTCTTTTTCTGATGAAGGCGTGACAAAATATTATTCGATTTATTGCCAGAACAGGAGCCCTTCCTGTTGGAAGGCACTCAAAATATCAGTGGGGAAGGGATGCCTCTCCAAGTCGAGGCCATCTTAATGGAGGGAGCAAAGCTTTCTTGACCTTCATTTGCTGATTGGACACGATTCTAAATGGGAACAAACCGCTTCAAACATCCATTGTTGGTGGGAACATGGAATCTACAAAGAATGGCTCTAGGACTAGGAAGTCATCACAAATAAAATAGAATGCATGGAGATTGATATGTTGGGCATTACTGAGAGAAAATGGGTGGGTATTGGTCATTTGAATCTGACTACCTTGTGGTTTATTCTGGGAATGACAAGTACCAGAGCGAGGGATGGCATCCCATTCATCATCAAAAATAAAATTTCAAGCTATATATTGGCATACAATACAGTATGTGATAAGGGACAGTACTATTTTGTTCCATAGTATCGCTATGAGTCAGAAGTGATTCGATGGCCATGAGTAGTAGTGCCAGCATCTCCAATCTGAAATGAAACAAATACTGTTAAATATTGGTAATGCAAATGTGAATGTTGGAAATAAAAAGGAAGGATCAGTAATCAGAAAATATTATTTTGGTGATAGAAACAAAATTGGAGATCCCATGATAAACTTTCACAAGACCAATGCCTTCTTCATAGCTAAATTATTTTTGCCCCAACATAAATGGAACTATATATATGGATTTCACTAGATGGAATACTTAGAAATCAAATTGACTACATCTGTGGAAGAGATGATGGAGAAGGTCTTATCACGAGTCAAAACAAGGCCAGGGGCTGACTGTGGAACAGACCATTAATTGTTCTTCTTCAAGTTGAGTTTGAAGCTGAAAAAAATTAAAATACATCAATGAAGACCCAAATACAACCTTGAGAATACGTCACCTAACTTTAGAGAACGTTGAAAGAACAGAACTGACAAATAGAACACATGACTGAAGACCAGTGTATGAGCTGTGGTAGGACATCCAGAACGTCATACATGAAGAAAGCAAAGTTCATTAAAAA
>NW_022107431.1:23869028-23870035 GCF_000313985.2 Echinops telfairi | reverse complement strand
CCCCTGCCACTGCCGCCACCACCACCACCACTGTCAATGGCAGATGAAGTACTGGAAGCACTCACTGGCCCATGCCAAAATTGGAAGCTACCTGGCTATTCAATTAGAAGAGATTCCCACTTATATCTAGTACAAAAAATGGGATGGCAGGGCAGGGGGAGGCAAAAGGAAAGAGAGGCAAGGACATAGATAGGGAGAGTAACAGAAGGGTCCACTTATGTAAATGTATTAATCCATAACAATAGTGGTATTGGCCTATGTACATATATTTATAAGGCAATACACTGAAGTTGCAGGTGAGCCTTGGGCCTAAGCTCATACCTTCCTCAATACAAGATCACTTTGTTCTAACAAATTGGCAATCTGTGATGCTCACCACCCCCTCCCCTACACGATCACTAAAGAAAAATGGGTGCATAAGCAGATGTGGGGAAGACAGAGGATGGTGCCCGGCTATTAAAAGATATAGTTTCTGGGCTATTAGAGGCTAGAAGTTAAACAAGCGGCCATCCAACAGTGAAGCAACAAGTCCACATGGAAGAAGCACACTAGCCAGTGTGATCGGAGGTGTCATTGAGACTGGGCAATGGGCATTAGAAGACTCACAACAACAGCAAAGAAACAAAAATGCATTGGTGAGAATGGAGGAGGGTTGGAGCAGAGACCCAAAGGCTATCTGTGGACAATGGAACATCCCTTCACAGAGGGGTTGCAGGGAGTGGGTAAGTCAATCAGGTTGCAGTAGGGCACTAATGGGTCACGCAATATACCTCTGATCCCTTCAGGCCTCCTATCATGACCCCAGTGCCGCTGCCCAATCTAGACTAGATGGGAGCATGTTCATAAGTATAGGCAAGAGATAAAACTCGCAACACATGGAACCCAGGAACAGGAATGGGAATAGAGATCCCAAAAGGGTAGGGGGAAGGGGGGAGAGGTGGGAGGGAGGAAGGCACTGGTCGCAATGAATGGCACATAACCACACACCCCCATCCAGGGGGAAGAAC
>NW_022107431.1:23867181-23868531 GCF_000313985.2 Echinops telfairi | reverse complement strand
GTTGTAATATATGTAAGAGCCCCCAATAAAATGATTAATAAAAAATGTGAAAATTATAGAACCATGTCAATAAATCATATGCAAATAATTTTTGCTGTAGGTAACTAAAAATGCATATAACTGCATATCAACAGAAAATTGGCAGAAATTCAAGGCAAATTCAGAAGAGAACTTGGAATGAGGGATATCATTGCTGATATCAGAAGGATCTTGACTGAAGAGAGACCAGATCAGAAAGTTGTTTTCTTGTTTTTTATTGACTATGCAAAGGTATCTGACTATGTGGATCATAATGAAGTATGGATAATCTTGGGAAGACTATGAATTCCAGAACAACTCATTAGCTCATGCTAAACCTGTAAATATATTAAGAGGCAGTCATTGAAACAGAACAATAGGGTCTACAAGACTGTTTTTAAAAGGGAGAGTGTGTGCTGGGGACATGTCTTTCCACCAGACCTTGTCGATCTGAATGCTGAGCACATAATTTGAAAAGCCAGACTAAAGGAAGAACACAGTGTCAGTATTAGAGAAAGACTAATTAGCACCCTATTATATACAGATGACATATCCTTGCTTGTTGAAATCAAAGATGATTTAAAATACTTATTGATGAAGATCAACACTACAACCCACAGTTTGGATTTCAACTAAATATAAAGAAAGGGACAATCCTCACAACTGAATCAATAAATCATAACATGGAAAGTAGAAGAAAAATTATACTTGTCAAAGGTTGCACTTTATTTGGATCCACAATCAACGCTCGTGGAAGCAGCAGTCAAGGAATAAAGCAACAGGTTGCACCAGGAAAATCTGCTGTGTAAGAATGCTTGAGAGTGAAAAGGTGCAAAGATATTACATTGAGACTAAAGTGTCCCTGGCCCAAGTCATGGTATTTTCAATGGTCTTATACCCATATGAAATCTTGACAATAAATAGGAAGATTGCAGAAGAATGAATTACCTTGGGTTATGGTGTTGGTGACGAATATTGTAGATGCTACGGATGCCACAACGACAGCCACATCTTCCCTCCAGGAAGGAAGTACAGCCAGGATGTTCCTGGGAACAGAGGATGGCTCTCTTTGGAACCGAAGCGGTTGGCCTGATTCTCAGCAGGGCAAACGTATGAACTGTGTTTCAGAAGGGGAGACCCATCTCTGGGGGATCCTTTTACTGGCTCACCTACTTGGGGCTCTCTCATCACAGGTAACCTGAGAGCTGGACTGGATCCCCCATCCCTCTGCCCTACTTCTCCCTAAACCCTCTGCTGCATGTGGGATCCTTTCAGCTATCCTGCCTCAGACTCCAGTCTCCTCAGGGCACTCTGGCTAGAGGGATCCCCTCA
>NW_022107431.1:23851659-23866130 GCF_000313985.2 Echinops telfairi | reverse complement strand
GTGGGTAAACCAGGCGGGACAGGATGCCATTGAGAAAAATCACTCAACTTTTTGTATATAGACCACCAAAAGGAGAATAAGCTCTGTATCAAAATCATAATTGGACACTTTCTACCTAGTTTGTATTTAGCCCTTGGTGACTAAGGCCAAGCACTATAGACAACCAGAACTTTAAACTTTGTCTCTTTGAAGTACATAACATCCTCTATGGACCACACCAGAAGGATTCCTTTTTATATCATGTATAGCCCAGTTCTGCCTCTGTGAATGAGCATTAATGAAAGTTTTGCCCTATCTCCAGCCCTCATTGCTAGTATAAATAGTATCCAGTCCCTTAAGTTGTTAATAGGTATAACTCACCCACCCATGCATTTGGTCTAAAAACCTGTCCTTTATATGCATACTTTCTTTTTGTTGACAGTGTTTAAAATTCTATACCAATGGCTAAATTAATGGCAATATCAAAAGAATTATCATATGCCCTATAGAGATCACTTGTAATGTCTTTCAACAAAATTAAAATGATGTCTTTAAAGTGAACCAGGGACATATATGAATCATATAAATATGAATAGATTTTTGAGTTTGCACTTAATTATATTCCCAATCTAAGTACAACGAGTTCTTATGAGCTGCCATGCTAAATACCTACCCCCATGAAGTGATCACTGAAGATATGGATGTTGTAGCAAAGTGTGGTGAAAGAAGCAGATGGTGCCCAGCTATCAGAAAGACTAGCATCTGGGGTCTTTCAAGGCTTGTTTTCAATCATCTAAGTGAGGTATCAGCTACGAGAGAGCTCACCAGTATGTGTGATCCACAAACTGCAAATAATAAAATGCAAACTCCGAGGAGAGAGCTTAACATCAGAACACCTGGTTCATAGAAGGCTATGGATGGGATGACAGTGAAAGCCCAAAACCCATCTGCAGGGCTCATCATGCATGTTAAGCTTCTGGTGAATCCCTTCTGACAATGGACCAGAGACGGGAAAGACCTTGTTACCACCACTGCAGGGTGAATGACTGCAATTGGGATTAGGTCAAAATGTGACCCCAGGTCATTGATCTCCCTCTTGACCCATGTATAATGTCCTCAGTTTTCAATATTTTCTGCTGTTTTCAATTGAAGATTTTCTTGGTTTCATGGTGTCATTGTTAATGGGTTGTTTATTGATATTCTGTTTTGAAAATCTAAGATTTTCTGTCTATGAAACCTAGATTAGGTAACCCTATAGAAACAACTATTGGATTAATACATTCAATGGACATGACAGGGGAAGCGAGGAGGAAATGGGAAGGAAACAACGAGTACGAGGAGGAAGAATGTTTTGAAATTGATTGTGCTGATGGTTGCCCAACTCTTATGAATGGGATTGAACTATTGAAATATATGATGTGAATTGTATGTAGGTTAAATTAAGAAAAATAAATTAGCAAAATAAAAATGGGCATTATGTATGTTCAAATAGAAGGTCAGAGAAACAGCTCTCAACATGATGGCTTGACACAATGGTTCAACAATAGGCTCAAACAATTGTAACGATGATACATGGTAATGGCTAATGTTTCATTTTATCATAGCTAGGGTCACTTTGAGTCAGAGAAGAAAGACTCAGTAGCATCTAGCAAATGAAACGGTTATTCATTTCTTCATTTGTTTATAAATACATGCATATCGATTTTTCTTGGAGTGCAAAAACGTCCATTCCTAACTTGTCTTTATGAATTTGTAGTTGTCATATCAGGTGCTTATATTTTTTGTTTAGTTTTATTTTAGTCTAAGGAAAGTCTCCAAGTCACTTCAGTGATTTAAAAGCCAAAGGTGCAGAAAAAGTTTATAAGGTAGAAACTCCAAACATTCACACTTAGGGGTCTGTGTGTCTGTGTACACTCATGCGCACTCACTTGTGTGTTTACAGATCTTGTGGTTCTGCTCACCTGGAAAGCCCTAAGACACACAGTTATTTGTTTATCAATAGCCGTATGTCATAGTCCTCTGGGAGTGAGCATCTGTCACACTTAAATAGATTTGTCATGGATTTGATATATATCATGAACTTCCAGAAGAATGAATAAATCTATCTTGGGAGAAGTACAGTTGGAATGCTGCTTAGAAGGACAAGGACGGTGAGCTTTGTCTCACAGACTTTGAGCCTGTTACCTGGAAAAGGGTGTCATTCTTGGTAAAATAGAGGAAAAGATAATGGCACTTTTCCACAAACTTTTTGAAGCTCATATACATACACACATGTCTATATGTGTGTATATATGTGTGCATATGTATACACAATGTTATATAATATATAAAATGTAGGACTATTTTGAGTACATTGGAAGGAAGAACATACCTCTCTGAAAATGCCTAATACAGTTGGAAACCTTTCAATAGTTAGGAAATATCACTTGGGACTGTCAGTAGTTCCGTAGATACCTAGTACCAGCCATTCAAGTGGAAAGAATGTTCTGGTTGGTGGTGTTCTTGAATCCTGGGGGGAACAGAGTGAAGAAGAGTGTGGTTTATAATAGAGTGTCATGTAAAGCAGGGGTGTCAAACTGGCAGCCCATGGGCCACATGCAGCCCTGAGGTAATGTTTTGTGGCTCACAGTGCTCTGAAATAAAATGAAAATAGAAAAACTGTGTTATGAAGAAGATAGCGCTTAGGGGAGATTGAGGCAATACCGTATATTCAATCCCCTCATTACATTACAAGCAGTATCATCATGGGCAAGTTTTGAAACCCTGCTAGTCCTCATATTTTTTATAAAAAAAGATCTTTATCAAAATTTTCATTTGAGAAAGAAATAAAATACTATAAATGAAATTCCCTAAAATTGTGCCTGATGGAAAAAAAGCCACCCAATCAATATTAGTTTTCTTGTATTTCTCTTAATGAGGGTCTATCCATTCTGTTCCTTGTTTTCTCTAAAATACCAAAACAATTTTGGTTCTGTACCGCCTACTAAACTCTATCTGATGATTCACTGGAGATTTTTTCTATATATATGAGTTGCACCACTAACCACAAGGTCAGCAGTTCAAAATCACCAGTTCCTCAGTTGAAGAAAGATGAGAGTTTCTACTCCTGTAATGAATTACTATCTTGGAATCCCATGGGGCCAGTTTTATCCTGTCACAGAGGGTTGCTGTCAATTCTATTGCAATGAGTTAGTTTGTAGGTATATATATATATATATATAGACATGAATAAAGATATAAACATGCAACCCCTATACCACAAGGGCTCCTCTTATATATACACATGTATATCTATATGTCCCCACCCAACAGAACAAGGTACAGACCATGCCCTAAACTTGCAATGACAAGTATGGTTGAATACAGAGGTGATGGCCAATAAGTCTGTTGTGCTTATGGCATTATGATTTTGGAAAACAAAGGAAAACTTGGCCAGCAAATAAATGAGATGGCAGGTAACAAAAATGGCAAAGACTATGCATCCCAGGACTGTAGGGATATTAAGGAGAACCTGCTTAGGGATCTTGGGGTGTAGAGGAGAGATCACCAGTATAGCAAGAAAAAAATGTTCCTCTAGTGGCGTACCCATTGGGCTGGTAACCACAAGGTCAACAGTTGTAACCAACTAGCCTGTTGCTGGCGGAATATTGATGCTCTCTGCTCCCATGAGAGTTCCAATCTTGGGGCCATCCCACAACACCTTATAGGGTCATTATGAGTTGGAATCGACTTGATTAAGGTTTATATGATGATAGATAATTTTGAGATATCTATGGTGATTCCTAGGAAACCTGGGGTTACATTCAGGCAAGGTCACGGTGCAAACTACCAACTGCCCCCAAGGGAGAAAGGGGAAGCCATCTGTTGAGGCTGCCTGCTCCTGTAAAGATCCATAGCTTTGGAAACCCTTCATAGGGTCACGACGAGCCATAATTGACTCACTGGCAAAGGGTTTCTTTCTGTATTTATCGTGCCATATCTTCAGATAGAAATTAGGATGTCTATAATGAGTAAATTCATTTTGGACAAACTGAATATTGTTATGTTATTATTTGATACTGCTAGATTTTAAAGTAATGAGTTGAATCAGATTTCTTAGAATGTGCTTTTATATTAAATACCTTAAATATTTTTAGGATTAAAATGAACGTACCTACCACCCACTTATGTGAAACAGATTCTGACTTGTGATGAGCCCTTATAAGAGAGTAGAAATGCTCCCGACTCCCTACAAGAGGGTAAATATTAAAGGAGCCGACGGTCACATCTTTATTCCCATTGTATAGTTGGTGGGTTTGAACCACTGACCTTTGGATTAGCAATCAAGTGTTTATTCATTGCTGTACCAGGGCTCCCAAAATTAGTGTAGATCACCTAATATCGATGTTCATCAAAAGTATTGCTCCCAGGATTCTAGTTCAGACTTGCACAAGTTAATTCTACATAGAAAAGAGGTTCACAGAGGCTTTGGGTCTCATTATAGTTCTGTCAAAGCCTATTTTAAAAATCCTTTAAAAAGCACAGCTATCTTTTCATTTTCCATGAAGTTTTTCTAGCCCTATGTTTAACTCTTCTTTCAACTCTTTGAAAGGTAAGTACTTTAAAAGCAGAATAATTTATAAAATTGAATAGTCCCTTGACTATTCTTTGTTCCAATTTTGGTTTGTTGATCCCTTTAGTCTCCCAGAATAATATATTTTTTATTGCCAATAAACAAAATCTCTCAAACACATAACCATGTGATTCAGAGGTTCCCTATTAATGTTTATCCCTTGAAATAGAATAAAGATCTTTATTGTATTAATCAGGGTCTTTCACCAAAGTGTTTAAACGTATCTTCAACCCCACAGTTCAAGTTCCAAAAAGTGTCTTTAACTAGATGTAGTCACATGTTCTAGTTCTCAGTCAATGATATTTCAGGTCATGAGTCTGTGACTTTTTAATGTTCTCTCCCACCACCCTCTTTAGTGCTACCTTCATGATTGCCACCAAGGAAAGATTTCTAGATTATGTCTTACGTCCTAAAGTCATCTATGACCCAGCTACCTGGAAAGTCTATAATAAAGTGTGATAACAGGGACACAGCATTGCCATAAGGTCTGCTTTTACCTGAGGACAGATCTTTAATTTTTGACTTTGAAGTCTCTGTTTAAATTGGGAAATAATTGATGAAGTTGACCTAGTGGTTTTGCTCCATAAAAGTACCCTCCACCCTTGCATTTGGTTTATGTCTCACAGGGCCCCAAATGCAACTTTTCTGATTTATTTCCTTTTGAAGGTCCTTGGAATGTAACTGTCAAGAGACTAGTATGTTTTCACCCATGTCAAAGGCACAGTTGTTTAAAAATAAAGGTTAACTCTCCAGTTTAGACAGGCTCGTTCCTAGTGGGGTGTAAGATCTATTCAGAGGTCACTCAGACAAGTGTCCACTGCAGATTTGTTTCTATTCTGCATTCAGTCTCTTCACATTCTTCAAAGGCTTCCCCTAAGAGACTGTTAGCTACTATTGACTCAACTGCAAAATATGGTGACCTTACGCACAATAGAATTAAGCACTGCCCAGTCCTGAATTACTCTCAAAATCACCAGAATGCCTGAACCCATCATTGTGCCTATTATTTCAGACTATCTTCCTGAGAGTTTCCATCAATCTCACTGGCTCTTGACTTCACAGACATAAGGTCTTCTTCTAGTGATCAATCCCTCCTGATGATGTGTTCAAAGCAAGCAAGTGAAGCAATGTTCTATTGTGATTAAGAAATTTCCTTGAGCTGAATTTTGGAGGCAGATTGCTGGGCTTTTGTTCCTACTTTTTTCTTACTTTCGAAGATCTGCTGAGACCTGTCCACATGGGGGAGTCCATTGGTATTTGAAATACTAGTAGAAGAAAGCAAAATTATTTGATGTTTACCAGGGATAGGAGGGAGAGAAAGAAGGAATCACATTCAATACAGTAGTCACTTGCTATTTTTGGTAGTGGAAAGATTGTGACCAAATATGCATGGAGGTAAATAAAGACATTGAGAAATACAAAAGAAAAAGGGATAATTACCATAAATGCTATGACATAAAATGTACAGCAAATTAAAAAACTGTAAGCTATGTGTTGTTATGTTAGATATTGATGCATACATGTGTATAGGGAGGTATATGTAATACATGTCTATATACATATATATGATCATCTGTAGGCATATGTATATACATTTTGTGTGTGACGGAATGCCAATTAAAATATTGTCAGTAAATGGATGCAATGTTGGGAGTGTTCACTCATTTATGCCAAGAATTTTGGAAGATAAGGCCAACCAATTGGAATAGATCCATATTAGTGCCAAGTTCAAAGGAAGGTGATGCAAAAGAATGCAGAAATTATCAATTAATACATTAATATCACATGAAATTAAAATTTTGCTGATAAGTCAAAAATGGTTAGAGTCTCCAGAAATTCAGAAAAAGATATGGAATAAGGGATATTTGTGAATAACAGATGGATTTTGTTAAAAAGCAAATGACAGAAATGTGTTTATTTAAGCTGTATTGAGTATGCAAAGGTATTTGACCAGGAGGATTGATACAGAAAATTGTGATGAATTGGAATTCCAGAACACTCCATTGAGCCCATGCAGAATCTCTACACAGATAAGAAAACAACAATCACCCCCCCGCAAAAAAAAAACACCCCAAAATAAGGGGCTATTGCAGTCTAAAATCTGGAAAAGTGTGGCTCAGGATTGTATTCTATCACCATATATATTCAATCTGTATAATGAGCAAATAATGGAAAACTGGACTATATGAAGGAGGAATTGTTGAGTTTAGAGGAAGACTCGTTGATAACTTCTGATATGTAGATGAGAGAACCGTGTTTGCTGAGAGCGAAGGACTTGAGCACATGCTGATGAAGATCAAAGGTGAGACCCTTTAGTAGGAATTACACTGCAACAATAAAAAGGTCACAACAGGACCAATAAACAGCATCACGATAATTGCAGAAAACATTGAAATTGCCAAGGATTACCTTTTTTTAAGTTCGATAGTCAAAACCCACAGAAATTGCAGCCATGAAATCAAGTAACATATTGCAAGCTGCTGCCTCTTGAAGGTGTTTAAAAGGAACGTTATCACTTTGAGAGTGATAGTGTGCCTGACGCAAGCCAAGGTATTTTGGAACATCTCACACATGTCCACATTTCCTTATAGGAAAGCTGGGCAATGAATAAGGAAGAAGAAAAAAAGGGAATTGTTTCCTTTGAATTATTGAGTTGGCGAAGAATATTGAAAATTCCATGAACTGCCAGAAGAATGAAGCAAAGCCCTTGGGGAAGAAGTACAACCAGAATGCTCTTTAGAAGTAAGGACGATGTCACCTTATCCCATGTACTTCAGGCATGTCATTGTGAAGAATCTGTCTCTGCAGATGGACATCATGCTTAGTAAAGTACACCGTCAACAACAACCAGAATGAGATGAACTGACACAATGCTTGAAAAAACGTGCTCAAATATAGCAATGATTTGAGGGTGACACTGGGCCACACAGTGCTTTCTTCTGTTGTAGATAGGGTGGCACCTATCCACAAGAATACCATTCATATACAGGTACATATAATATATATGCACATATATAACAAACAACATAGGGGCACAGCTATGATGGCTTCCTAGGCATACCCACACAACTTCCAAGGTGTATTAGTGGGGTTAAAAGGCTGGAGATCATAATCTAGGGAACTGTGTCATCCTTTGACATAACAGTTCACAAAATGATACAACTCGTCACATCCACCCTTATGGAGCAAACAAGAATAAAGGAAATCAAGGGCTCAAAGAGGAAACTAACCTATGAGCCCACACCAATCACAGGATTTTCTAACCTGAGACAGCGTGGAGCCTGACTACTAATACTGGCAATTTTGCCCAAAGATACCATCGAAGGGATCAGGGAGGATGGAAGAAAATGTAGAACAAGATTCCAGTTCCTAAAACCTGTCAGACTGATAGAGACTAGAATAATCCCCAAGACTATGGCCCTAAAATAGCCTTTGAGCATGGAATTGAAGCTACTTCTGCAGACTGCCTTTCAGTCAAACAGTAGATTGGCTTATAAATAAACAGTGCCCTTCAGTAACGCTCTCCCTTAAACGAGGATGCCAATGAGACTGAATGGTCAACGTTTACCCAGAAGCAAAGGTGAGAAGACAAGGTGGGGAAAGGAAGCTAAATCAATGAAACAGAATATACAAAGAATGAGATTTTTGGCACAATGTAAAAATTGTAACCCATCGCAGGGCACAATTTGTACATAAATTCTTAAAGTGGAGCCTAATTTGCTATCTAAACTTTCACTTAAAACACACAAAAAGCAAAACAATCAGAGAAATGTCAGTATCACAGCCATAGGAAGCCTGCCCTCCCCTCCAAACAACCAACTGATGGGTGGGTGGTAGGTGATGCCCTTGGAAACCCGGTGTAGGGCGGCCGCCCTAGAACAGCTGCTGGTAATTTCCCAGCTTCTTTTTTGCTGCAGATTTTGTTTTGCTATTCCGTTTTCCAACATGACGGTTCTCTGCTTTACTATTGTTTTGCACTGCTTAATGAACAAATTAATAAATAGTAGAAACAACAATTTGTGTTTTAACCCAGCCAGGCCCAAACCTAAGTATGCTCCTACAGTCTCTCCCCTATTTCACTGTTTGCCTTTGCTTAGCAGACAGACCCCATTTAGTGACTTCCCAATGACAGACCGAGATGGGCAGATATGCTGTTGCCATGGAAGCAAGGTAATTGCTCAGAGACTTCATCCTGCATGGGTAATATTGAACTAAATGCTGTACCATTTCATTTCTTACAAAACACTTACAAGGGAAACGCGATGTGTTTCATGATGTTAAAATGTTTGCCTCTTTTTGAAAAGCTAAGGAAAAATTTCTGATTAGAATAAATGCTATATGGGATAGAAAACTTCCATAAAAAGTGAGCTTAAAGTAGCCCCAAGTAACTAACAACACACAAAACTTAATAGTTGGATCACACAGGTCTTGACTTAGTAGAAGATGTCGACCCTTTTTCCCTCCGGGTTGCAGAGGGGTTTGCAGCTGTTGTGCTTTGCTCTGAGGGGCTTGGCTGCTGCCTAAGGGAAGGTGTTGCTCTAGAGCAGTGGTTCTCAACCTTCCTAACACCGCAGCCCTTTCATACGGTTCCTCATGTTGTGGTGACCCCCAACCATAAAAGTATTTTCATTGCTACTTCATAATTGTCATGTTGCTACTGTTATGAATCGTCATGTAAATATCTGATATGCAGGATGTATTTGGTTACAAATTGAGCATAATTAAAACATAGTGATTCTTCACAAAAACAATATGTAATACTATATTGTGAATATTTATTTCTAATGACAAATGAAATTTTGTCTTGAAGCACGGTGTAGCATGGGTAACAGTCTTCACACCGGGGACCTGTCGGTGGGCCTAACTGCATGTGGGCAGACCCACCTGGAGACAGATAGAGGAGCGGTGTCTCAGTTCCTAAGACCATTGGAAATATGTGTTTTCCGATGGTCTTAGGCGACCCCTGTGAAAGGGTCGTTAGGCCCCCAAAGGGGTTGCGACCACTGCTCTAGACCAACGACTATATTCTTACTGATTCCGACCTTTGGTGACCTATTAACTTCTGGGTTTTATCAACTCCACCAAGTGGCTCTGCTATAAACTAAACCATTGCTTTAGGTTTAGTTTGAACAGCCTTAATTGTTAGTTTTTCCTGGGGCTTCTGTGTGGCCATTGCAATGAATTGTTGAACCCAGCAGACAGGCAGAGTGCCCGGGCAGGGAGGAAACGTTGGTGTCAGCATAGGGTAAGGAAGGACAGACAGAGCATGAAGGCCTGTCTGACCCTGCCTCATAGCAAATAGGGAAGTCAGAGGAGTTCAGATCTGGCCCACTGGCTTGCCATTGAAAGCACACTGGGATGCCTGCGCACAGTGATATTTGGGGAGAGTATGTGCCTGTCATACAATCGAGGCACCATTTGGTATTGTCTCTTCTTTGACTTCCATCTTCACACAGTGACTAACATCCTTTCACTTTATGTATTTTTTCACATGCTAACTAATTACTCACACTAAATTCTTTTTTCCCTCTCACTGTTTTCTTTGACAACATAGATATCATCACATGTTCCAAATTGTAAGACACTTATTCCATCTTGCATGTAGTAAAGCTCAGTATATCTTTATTGAAAATGAGTCCAGGTGAGACCTTTATTTTCTTTGGGCGCCAGTGTTTACACCCATCAAACTATGGTCTAGATCAGTGTTTTTCAGCTGCTTACTCTTCTTGGTTCACAAGTGGCTTCAAAGATAACACGCCTTCTGGTTAGGAGTAAGTTTCTTTTCTAGCACAGTGCAGTTCTACCTCCTCTTCTCTAGCTTAACAGATATTTTGCTTTCTGACAGTGCTCTTGCTTCCTCCCATGTTTCCAAACCACACCCAGCTTGACACTGAGCCTCGTAGTATTAAAATGAGATGATCTGCACATTTACATTCTATTCTGAAATTCTGCAACTCTGGTAGAGGAGACCGGGTGGTACTGTGTGTAAGAGGTTGGCTATTAACATTCTATTCTGAAATTCTGCAACTCTGGTAGAGGAGACCGGGTGGTACTGTGTGTAAGAGGTTGGCTATTAATCAAAAGGTTGCCATTGTGAACCCACCAATTGCTCTGTGGGATAAAGGTGTGAATGTTTGCTTCCATGAGGATTACAACCTAGGAAACCATTTGGGACAGTTCTAGCCTGTCCTATAGAATCAATATGAAGCAGATTGAATTCAGTGGGAAAGGTGGGCTACTACAATTACCTCATTCAGGAAACTTGATCTATAAAGGCTGGTTTTAACCCAGAAGTACCCCAGAGTAGTCTTTATGCACTTTGATTCCTGTCCACCCTACATTAGACTGATAATAGCTCTCTCATCATCCGTCCTTTTCTACAAAGCTTGGCCTCCCTAAGGATGACTTGCTTCAATTTAGCGATGGCCTATTGACTTGCAGAAGGCATAATAACAATTTTTCAAAAGATATTTGGTGAACCTCACAATCAGTTGGTGGAGTCAAGGTAGATTTAACAACAGATTAAAACAAAATCCCAAGTAGAAAGTGTTTTTCAGAGTTATAAATTTGGGGAGCCTCTGCGTAACACACGTTAGTTTAAAGTTACTTAGAGGCCTCTCTAAAGAAAGACCTGTCCATTTGCTTCTGAAAGGTCAGTCTTGAAAACCCTACTGAGTGAAGTTCTATTTTAAGTGCAGTTCTACTTTGTGCACATGGGATTGCCATGAATACACCACATGGCACTACCTTTTTATCTTTTAATGTATCTGTCACAACTGCTAACATATAATAAAGCTCATGAAGGTAAGAGACCATTAGAAGCTTAATGGAGAATAGCTAGGCTGTGCTTCGGGCACCCCATTTGGGGACTTGTTTGTGTTTGTACTTGTAAGACAGCCTCTCCATTCCATGTTTGTTTGCCTTGCTTAGTTGGTATAATATTAACATCCATGTTCTACATATGCTTAACTAATTGTTTATGCATGGCTAATTAGATAACTACCTGGCTGCCTGTTTTGAAAGGCCACAGGATGGAGCTGTATATTGACACCACCTTCCCCTCCTGAGGATTTACAGAATCTGAGTCCTGGTTCACAAAAATAAATAAAAATAAAATATATGCACTTATATGAGATGTCAACTAAAATCAATAGTAATCTATTTCCCTTGGAGTACAGCCCAGGCCCAAACAATCAATTAACAGTAAGCTTGTCAAAAGGCACAGGATGCAGGTTGCTAGGTGCTTCATCATAATTTTATTTGCCCAGAGCATTTGAATAAATGAGGTGAAATGTTGCCCCAAGTCTTCAGATCTTTGATAGATAATTTCTGAATGTCCTGCTGAAATAGGGTTGGCTAATTTTTTTGCAGTAAATTATCTCAGGGATTGTCATGACCTGTAGTAAGAGAAAACTGTTTCTCGGATACATTACTGTGCTTGAGTGCAAAGAGATCACATGCAGGGTAGATGTGTCCTTCCCCCCTCCTTTTTTTTTAATGGAGAGCTAACCCATTCTCTAGAGAGTTGACTAAAAAGCCCATTCCTCCTCTCACCTAGTTGGCACTTGATACATATTCATTAAGTTGCACGTGGGGTGATATATTGGTATTCACTATAACAAGCATGGTTGGGGAATCAAATGGAATGTATGATGGAGATGGGCATAAAAATCATATAACACAGGATCAACATGGTGATCGTTAGAGGTCTGAACTAGAAATTAGACTCATGAAATACAAATAAGCCTCCATATTACATTTCATTAGCTTTACAGTAGGATATAGGACAGGAGATGTCACTAATTCATTAGCCTCTAATGGTGGCCCAGTAGCCACTCTAATACATATCTTCATTTTCTTCTTCCCCATATACAGCTGCCCCAGACAGGAGGCAACTTTTCCACATATATTTGATGGCTATTCTAGTCACATAGGCTCAAGGTCTGCCTGCCAGCTTTCAGCTCTCATAACCCAAGTGCAGTTCTCCAGATCAGGCGTGACTGCCACAAAGCACATACAATATTCCAAATTTATCTTAATGCTGCACCTTTTCAAGGAAGCTCTGTCATGAGACTGTTCTGTTCCAGTGCAGGGCAGGTGGAAATATGTATCACTGGTATTAATCTGCATACCATTTGAATTACAAAATAGATTTTTAAGTGATTTTTTAATATACTCTTTTCTGTTGACTTTCATTGGGTAAATTTGAACACACACAAACAGTAATCAAGTGAGAGGTGCTCAAGGGGGGAAATTCTCTGCCAGTTAAAATTCTCTGCCTAATAATATCAACAAATGTTAATTCCAAAGATGGTCAGAATAATTCTGGCCTCAACAAAGCACTATTTGTATATATAGAGCTCTCCTGAAGTACAAGTTGAAAATATATGAAAATATGCAAACTAGTATATGTAGCTATTTCCTTTAAGACAGAATCAATTTGTCCTTATTACTCATTGCATTAAATGGAGAACAACTTAATACAGTTATGATGATGAAGAAATCACTGTGAGAAGACTTATACAGCCTTCATAGTTCACTAGAAATATGAAAACACATGTAATCTCTATATTTATCAAAGTCTGGGGAACAGAAATGAATGCACAGGCATTAGTGAAATTGTTCTCAAACACCAACCCCCACATTAACCATTAATTTACACCATTCATCTTTTTATATACTTTCTATCTCCAGTAATTGGCATGGTCACATTTCAGTGGAATATTAACTTGGGTCCATTGCTGATAGAGAATTTTTTTTTAACTTGGAAGTACTCAGTGAAAAAACCAATAAAATAGTATGAATAGTAGATATGTAATATACTAAAAAAACAAAACAAAACTCCCTGTCATAGAGTTGATGCCCACTCACAGTGATACTGTAGGACAGGGTAGGATTGCCCCTGTGAGTTTCTGAAAGGGTAACTACCTATGGGAGCAAACAGCCCTGTGTTTGTCCCTCGGAGATGCTGGTGGTTTCAAACTGCTGACCTTTGGGGTCACAGCTCAACTCGTATCCACTATGTCACCAGGGCTCCTAGATATGTAACATAGTAAGGATTCATTTATATGATGATACTAACATTTTTAAGAAAGAAAAATGTAACATGATTCCCACAGAATCTCTGGTGAAAAGTCTTGGTCAGTATGTATTATCATATTTTCATGCTCACTTTTGCCTGAGTGCGGAGCCCTGACAGTGAAATAGTTACAACTTGGGCTGCTAACTGCAAGGTGAGAAGATCAAACCCACCAGCTGTTCCTCTGGAGAAAGACAGGGCTTTCTACTCCCATAAAGAGTTAGGGTTACAGAAACTCAAGGGGGTAGTTCTACCCTGTCTGCAGGGTCACTCTGAGTCAGCCGGGACTCAGCGGAAATGAGTTAGGATTGTTTGTTTCTCATTCTTTACTGTAGTGAAATGCTCTTTCCTCTTGATGCCTTCTCACAGCTTGCACAGCCAAAAGCCATTAAAAAGAAAAGAAAAGATTAAAGTGGATATCGAAAAAGAGTCTGAAACCGGTTCTTGGAATCACAATGTAGCTGAATAAAATGGAAGAAATGATGAAGTCACAGAGCTGGATATAAATTTTCAAAGGGAAGCTCAAGAACACTATACCACCTATGACAGTGGAATGTGCAAAGATCCAGAATTAGAAACTCAAAAGGTAAAAAACAAGCTTAGCGTGTCTTAAACTGAAAGAACTCCAGGAAAATGTTCAAGCCTTGAGGTAGTTAATTGTGCCAACCTGGCCGATAAATACATGTGGGGTTAATTGAAGGGCTGAAGGATAAATGGCTCAGTTCTTGGATTTCTTGCTTTCTGATGGTCAGACCAGGGTGCAACTGCCTTAGCCAGTTCCCTGCTTTAGCTGGCAAGGCT
>NW_022107431.1:23849155-23850970 GCF_000313985.2 Echinops telfairi | reverse complement strand
CACAACAGAATGCTCAAATTATAGAATAATATCACTGAAATCACATTTAAGTAAAATTTTGCTGAAGAAAATCCAATAACGGTTAAAGTAGTATATTGACAAATAACTGCCAAAGGTTCAGGGTGGATTCAGCAGAGGACATAGAACAAGGACTACCATTGGAGATGTCAGATGGATCTTGTTTCAAAGCAGAGAATACCAGAAAGATGTTCACTTGCGTTTTATTGATAAAGCAAAGGCATTTGATTGTGTGGGTCATAACAAACTATGGGTAGCCTTGAGAATAATGGGAATTCCAGAACACTAGATTGTACTCGTGTGGGATTTGCACATTTGCAGTCGTGAGAATGGAACAAGGAATACCGTAGGGTTTACGATCAGGAAAGGTCTATGGCAAGGTGGAATCCTCTCACCATAACTTGTTCATTTGCATGCTGAGCAAATCATCAGAGAAGCTGGAGTATATAAAGAAGACTGTGGCAAGCTTGGAGGAAGGCTTATTAACCCATGGCATGCAGATGACACAACCTTGCTTGCTGACAGTGAGCAGGACTTGAGGTGCTTGCTGATGAAGATGAAGGATTGCAGCCTTCAGTATAGATTATGACTCAATGTAAAGAAGACCAGGATCCTCACAACTGGACCAATAGGTGACATCCTGATAAATAGAGAAAAGGTTGAAGTTGTCTAGGATTTTGTCTTGCTTGGAACCAGAGATCAAAAGATGTGCTGCATTAGGTGCTGTCCCACAGAGATGGTTTTTCTGTGTCCTAGAGTGTTGCTATGAGTCAGAATTAAGATGAGAACAGTGAGTCTTTTGAGTTATACAGATGTAGAACCCCCAAATCATACAATCATGCACAAGGATGAAAAAACCAAAATCACTTGACACGTGATCCTTTTAGGTACTGCATTCCACTCACTTAGTCCCAGCACCGTAACAGAATAGGAAGCAGACACTATTTACTGTGATTGCAAACTTCAGTGTTTAAATGTTTGGCAGGTATGTGAGTTATCAAACATTAGTTAATCAAACATGATCTTTCTGATCATGCCTTTCTGTTCTCCAAATCTCCTGTTCTCCACAGTCCTGGACAAAAAGTTAGTTGAGTTAGAGAAACTGTGGTTATAATGTCCAGTACAAAATGTATTCTCAAAGATTCAGTTAAAGATGGCATAAAGTGATTTAAAGGAAAGAGCCCTTGGAGGACAAGAAACGCGATGCATACATCAACGTGTGGATACAGTGAAGCGTGCCACCCTCTCCTTGCTTGACTCCCATGTCGCCTCTGTAGGATGCAGAAGTCAGCGTCATTGAGAAGCTTGGACACCAGACTGGTGAGAAAGGAGGTGGCATGGAACAGCGAGGAAGCACTTTTCTAATTATATGGAAGACTTACTGAATATTACTGATCTATTCTTCTCTGTCTTGCCAGAAGCAAGAACAAGTTCCTCTTACCTTCCCTATATCCCACTGGATCTCTCTTGGATTACCAACCCACCTCTCTAACCCCCATCTCTCCCCTCTCCCCAACCCTCTACACACGTAGTTCAGAATGTTTGCTTACTTAGAACCTCTTTTCTCAAATTCCAAAAACAGACAATGTATTATCTGCTTGAACATCTGGAAAATACCAAAGAATATGCTTCGCTATAGCAGCGCTGCCGGCATACAGGTTACAAGCTGGGCTGCTAACTACAAGGTCATCATTTCATAAACATCAGCTGCTCCTCAGGAGAAAGACAGATGGGGCTTTCTACTCCTGTAGAGTTACAGCCTCAGAAACTCACAGGGTCAGTTTTACCTTGTCTTAC
>NW_022107431.1:23834315-23848437 GCF_000313985.2 Echinops telfairi | reverse complement strand
ATGCTCACTTAACCTTTATATAAAACTCTCTCTCATACATGCGTTTCTGTGGATTTGTTTCTCTAAAGTAGCCAGACTAACACAGTAGCCAAGTGCTTAACAGTTTGGGCCACCTAGGGACTTCTCTATGACAGAGCTTCTTAATCTTATATTCACCTTAAAGTGCGATGGTTTGGGGTAGGGCCCCAGATACTGCATTTCCAGTAAGATCCTAAGAGATGCAAATGCTCTTGGTGCAAGGCCGCACTTTTGAGCAGAAACTGTGCACAGCAGACAGAGGGTCATCCACAGGTCTTGGACATGCTAAATCTCACTGAGACTTGCTCCAATGTTGTCCGCTAATCTGAGCACCACACTCATGGTCACAGAGTGGATGCTGACTCATAGCGATCCTATAGGACAGGGGAGAACTTCCTCTGAGTTTTCAAGACTGTTTATAGGAGTAGAAAGCTCCATCTTTCTCACAGGGAATGACTGGTGGTTTCGAATCACTGTCCTCGCAGCTGGCAGTCTATATTTTGGTATACATTTTAAGGAATTCAATGCATTGCAAAAGGATCCCCAGTGACATAGTGGTTACGAGTCCTGCTGTGACCCAAACGGTCATAAGGTCAGCAGTTCAAAACTACCAGCTGCTCCTCAGGAGAAAGACAGATGGGGCTTTCTACTCCTGTAAAGAGTTACATTCTCAGAAACTCACGGGGACAGTTCAACCCCTTCCCATAGGGTCACTGTGAGTTGGTATCAACTTGATGGCAGTGAGTGACTGAGTGCATCAGAATAAAACTCTACCACTGCTCCCAGGTAAAATCGGCTCCTAAAGTTCTTGCAGCATTATACTTCAGTGGGGCTATTGGCCTGACTTTTCTTATCCTGGGGTATGCTTAGAGGCTTATGGCCATAGCTCGTCCTGATAGTTCACGTCATTTCCCGCACTTCCCAGGTTATTGCCAAAGAACAACATGACTCTGCTTCATGTCGTGTTTGTCAGAAACTAGCATATCTCTTCACTCACGGAATTGTTTCTGCCTTTACATTCCATGCTCCTCTTGCTCGTATGACTGTGGTCAAATGGGGAGCTTGTGGCCTGGTGCTGGCAGGCCAGACAGTCGTAAGATTCAGGCCTTTTCCCTTGTGTTTGGAAGAGGAGCTGATTTTAGCTCTGAGCGGTGGTCATCTGACAGATTGTTGTTTCTTAAGGAACTCGTTATTTTATGTGGCACACCTGGTTAAGTAAACCAGTTGTTTCGGCGTTTTCAATAAGGCTTTTAATTGATCACACTAGAATAGGGCATTTGTTGAAGTCAGAGGATGAGAACGGTTTTGGAGAGAATATTTTCAACCAGGTCTATGTGGTCAAATGCTTGCAACCACGCTCCACAATGACCCAGAGGCTTTCCATTCTAAATGGGGAAAGATGGACTGTCAAGACTGGTAGAATCTTAGAGCCCTGCTCCAGGCTTCTTTTGTGACAAGCCCGACAGCACCAGAAAGGTCTGCTTTGATAACCTGTCATCACTCTTGGAGAATGAGTAACCAAGCTCCCAGGGAGCCCAACTGGTGCTGGCCCGTAAAAGAAGGACACGTGCTAGCTATTATACCTCCATTGTTTGAGGGGGACATGGCTGAGGAAGGGAAAGTATGAAAGGTAGACGTCTCTCTCCCAAACCACTGGCTTCTGTCATCCATTGTGGATTCATGAATGTTTTCCCTTTAATCTGAAAATTTCAGCGTGAAGTCAGGGGAAGATCACTGACCTTTATCACTCGATGGGCTCAGACTCAGCAAGCTCTAAAAAGAATAGAATCAACTTCAAGGTGCCAAATTCTGTTGCAGCTAATTTGGTAATACTTATGGCCTTCGTCCACAAGATGAGTTATGGAGCACACAGCAATTTCTAATAGAACATTGATGAGAAGCTTAGTTGTGGAGTAGAAAAAGAGCTCTCAGGAAAATGAGAAATCATAGCTAACAAAATGTTCAGATAACCTTTGTTGTTGAATGGTATTGAGTCTGTCCTGACATGTAGCGAACCTATAAGACAAAGTAGACCTACCTCAAAGGGCTTTCTAGACAGAAATCTTTATGGGACCAGATTAACAGGGATTTTTGTTTTATGGAGTGGCTGCGGGGTTAATGCCACTTAATCATGGCACCACCAGGCCTCTTTAAGATAACTTTAAAGTGAGCCTAAACTACTACTGTGGTTATTTTGCATAACAAATAAAATTTGGAAACATGAAAACACATACAATGTAGGCCAATGACTCATAAATATTTATCAGGTTTTTTAGATCCCTCTGCTGTGATACACTAATTTCTAGACACCTAATAACCATGGCTTGATACAACCTTTGATATTAGAGCACTAAAGAGAAAATAAAAATGATTTATTTGTATCAAGTATACTCTTTCACATCACTTGTATATAATCAAGGAAAATTACTGTTGTTCAATGTTATAAAGTCTGCAAATCTTTAGTCATTTTACAGTATTACAAACTGCCTCAGAGAGACTGAAATCATAAGAGCGGGTGATAAAAAATATAATAAACATGCATAGTGTTTTGTCTATGCATCTGTTTATAGTAAAGCCATGAAAAATCTTATTAGCACAGGTTTGGGATACAGTGAGGTAAATCACATGCTGAATTGCATGTTTCCAAATACAGCAAAGGATATGTAGACAGTAAATACAATTCTTGCTTTATGGACTTGTTTTATATTAGTACGCATGTTTGTGGATAATTTGCTATGTCATTTTACTTTGGGCCAAGGTCTGCTGAAGGTGAACTTACTGATTTGGGGGATACTTTTATCTAAGAAAACAGAAAACTGGGCATCTGTTATTGACTCTATTCCTTGTTACAGTCAGCAGAGACTAGGGCTCGTGTCAAGTTTATGACATTATTCATTATAAACTAAAGAACTAGCTTCGTGGTTTATCAACGACAGCATCAAAGACTAAGAAAGGCCTAGCTCTAACAAAAACCATAGAAGATATGTAAACAATTATTTAGGAGAAAAATATTTCCCCCATAAGACAGTATCTAGTAATTGGGTTTCAATTACTATTTAAATGGATACTGAAAATTCATCCCCAGGACTATTTTGCATGGAAATAAATTATATATAAACATTTTTCTTTAAGTTAATATACTTTAAATTGTATGAATAACTGCTGTTTTTTTCCATGTCATTGTCCCTGGGAAAGGCAATACTCCAGTCATCAACATTGTTAATGCGATCATGATTTTATAGTCCACATTTAATTGCCCAGCTCTCTGCAGACGACAGTATTGGGAATGGCAGATCCCTACAGGATATAGAAAAGACACATTTTCATCATAGGCACCTGATTCTAGTATGGATTCTCCTGTCTTGATTTGAATGCTACACATAGTAGTCCTGCATATTCAATCACAGATTGGCATGTTTCAACCTAACCGTGTTGATAAATTGGGAAAATTGATCACAATGTAGAGAAAAAATCCCAAGGCAGACCCACAGGTTTGGAGACGTGGAATTTGACCTCCTGGGGCTCATACAGCTGCAGTGTGGAGCTAAGAGCCGTTTCCCAAACCCAGAGTCAATCCTGGCCATTCTCCCTGGCTGCTTGGGGTGGGCTAATTTTAGCACAATTCCTGGCTTCCCAAGAATCCTCCTGCCTCTGTGGGCTGAACTTTCATATTCACGGAACGTCTATGATAAATGTGATGAGAACAGTATTTCTTGTATTTAGAATCACTGGATTTTAGACCTAAGAGAACATTCACTCCAATCCATCATTTAACAGATAAAGATGTTGAGAGTCCAAAGGTTAAGTGGCTTTTCTGAACCCATGTAGCTTATTTTGCCTGAGAGAGTCCGGTTATTTTTGATATTATGTCAAAACGCCTTCATTTCAGGTTGGATAGCAGCTGAAGCTGAACACTCATTTGTAGCACATCCCCACACCCCCGCATTGGTTAAGTCTCCAGTGAATCCCCTCTGACCATACTCCAGGGCTGTGAGCAGCCTTCCTATTAGACAGAGAGAGCAGAGTACGGCAGATGTAGTTACATTAAAATGTAATACCTTATCATTTTACCTCCCCTTTGGCCCATTTAAAACTTTTCTGCGCTTTTGGATCGATCGTTTTCTGTTTTGTCATTATTGTTGGCTCATTTGTTTGTTTGCTTCTCGTTTGGGGTTTGCATGATTTCTTGTATACAAAACCCAGAATAGGAAAATCTACAGAATCAGTAACCGAGGGACATGATAGGAGATTGGAGTGAAACGGGGAGCTAACAACAATAAATAGAAGAAAATATTCTGAGATTGATGGTTAAAGAACTCTTCTTAATATGATTGAATGATTAAATGGCATGATATGTGAACTATATGCCAATAAGACTTTTTTTTTTTTTAATGGAAGTTGGAAACCATCCAGTGGTTCCATAAAGGCAAGCAGTTGACTTCCAAAAGGAGAACTGCCAAAAACCCCAAAAGAGAACTGCCAAAACCCAACACTCTTCCCTGGAGCAGTTCTACTTTGTAGCACGCGGGGCCATCATGAATCAGAACCAAATCCACAAGCATCAGTTTGGTTTAATTTATTTAGCTGCACATAATTTCAGTTTTATGTCTCGTTCTTTGTCCTTGAAATTGAGGCCTGTTTTGTTCTTTGGTTTCTTTTGTGTGTTTCCCATATCTGACATCCAGGATCAGTGAGTCTATGGAGACAGAAACGGGGGCGGTGGGGGGACACAGGGAGCTAAAGCATGAGTGCAAGAGAGGAGAAAATGTTCTAAAATTGGCTGTGGTGATGATAGCGCACTCTTTTTAATATGATTGACTTGAATGTCATGTGAATTATATGACAGTAAGTCTTCAAAAAATCATTTAAAATAACTTTTATTTCACCTTAGAATGATTTTTTCTTAAATAGTTTACAACAATAAAATCTATCTTATGAAACTTTGATCTATCAAGTATTTTTTATATGTTTCAGTCATGGAAATATTTATATCTTATTTTTGTCAATTGCCCAGGAAAAGGTCACATATAAGCCCCTTCTGATCTGTACACACGGGCTCTCCGGGAGTTACACACACCTAGTGAAAGAGCCACTAGAGAATGGTGGAGAAAGTGGTGAGGTAGCGGAATTCACTGGACATTTTAGAGCTCGAGTGCTTTATAATGAGCAGGTGCAACAGAAGAAAACACCTGTTCATCTTCTGAGAAGCAAGAAACTCAAAGCGCACAGTAACCATGTCTAATGAAGCTCCACATTCTGGGAGATTCATTATTTTGCACATTGGTGTATTTGTTGAATTGAAAGAAGAAACTTTTAGTGAGGACTTCTTGTTGCTTTTAGGTGCCACTGTGTCAGTTCTGATGCATAGCTGACACATTGACAACAGTCCCCGGCTGTCCTCACAACTGCTTAGGCCTGAGCCCACTGTGGCAGCCTCTGTTTCACTTTACCAAGCACGATGTCCTTTTCCAGAGACTGGCATCTCTGCATGACGTTTCCAAAGCACGTGATATGAGTCGCACTAGTCTTGCTTCCAAGGAGCATTCTGGCTGTACTTTATCCAAGGAAGATGTGTTGGAATTGACAGCCCCTGGTAATTTTAATATTCTTTGTTAACATCATAATTCAACTGCAGAGTTCTTCTTCGGTCTTCTTTATTCAATGTCTAACAAGCATGTGAGGTGAACGGAAGTGTTAGGACTTGGGGCAGGCACACATTAACCCTCAAGTGTGCATCCTTTCTCTTCAGCACTCTAAAGAGGTCTTGTGCAACAGATTTACCCCAAACAATGTTTCATTTGCTTTATTGACTCCTGCTTCCATGAGCACTGATTCTGGATTAAAGCAAAATAAAAGCCTGACATCTTCCACCTTTTCTCTGTGTATCATAAAGTTACCTGCTGGTGTGGTTTTGAGAAGTTACGTGAAGAGTCAGATCTATTAAAAACATGCCCTTAATGTATGCTTAAAATCGTTCTGCTACATCAAACTGCAGTGAGAGATTCCTGCGATTTTGGGAACACATCATCAAGAATACTTCAGGAAAGCCCTAGAGTTGGCATCTGGATCAAGGAAAGGTGTTATGATTTAAGGAAATGATAAAACATTAGGTGTAACTGTTCTGAAAATGTGCTGAGAACAGAAACAAACAAACCAAAAAACTAAAAATAAACAGGGGATTAGAAAAATTAAAAAGAGGAGACATTTCCAAGTAAGAAGAGACAAGGTTAAAACTATATGTGGATGTTGGTGCCACCTAGAAAAATCTTAAAACACATGGAAAAGACACTTTCCTCTGTTCCCAAGCAAGTGTGTGTGTGTGTGTGTGTGTGTGTGTGTGTGTGTGTAGCTTCTAAAACTAAGGACTATACGGAGCAGAAATAATAAACTTCTTGGACAGAGTCAGGCCCATATTGGGGATAAATTGTTTCATGGTAGCTTTCTGATGTACAGAATTTAAAATTTTAACTTTCTTATCTAAAGAGTATTTTTGCAAATGGCTACTCTTTTCCTAATTACTTCTACAGAAAATACGTATATATTTCTGGAAAATGGAACTGAATCCAAAGTTCCATGAAAAGTCATGAAGTCAACGATGAAAACAAAAGAACTTGAAGTGGTCTCAAATTAGGAATACAATTCTGTATCCACTTGAAATGTCAGTAAGATTTATTCATATTTTTTTAATTTAGAAATTGGAATTATGTTAATGAGGGTATACTATAATAAAGAATAAATGTGATAACAACAGAAGGTTTGGAGCCCCTAGAACAAAAAGAATGAAATGGGAAGTGGTAGAAGAGGTTAGGCCCTTGCTCTTTGTGAGCACTGAGTGGCTTAAAGATATGGAGACTCGAGCCCTGGTAGCACCATTGGGTAAGCCTTGGACCGATAACCACTTGAGGGAGAAATATGAGGCTATCTGATCCCATAAAGATTTACAGCTTTGGAAATTATATGGGGCTGTATTAGTTGGATTTGACTCAATGGCACTGGCTATGGGCCTGAGTTTCTTTATGAGTACCTAAATAATAATAATACAATAAGGTCAATTCTATCTCATGGGGATTCTACGATTACAGTTGAACTGGGCTTCTCAGGGTTTTTATTGTTATAAACTTTCAGAAACAGATCATCACACTTTCCTTTCAAGATCCCACTGAAAGGGGTTTAATAAACAATCCTGTTAGTAGACGAGTTCTTAACTTGTGCTGCTTAGGGACCAACCCGTCCCGGGACTGAGTGTAAATAAGAAAACTGAATAAAATTGTACGTGAGGGAGTGGTATCAGAACCCAGGTGAGCAGATCATAAAATTTTGGAGATCTGGGGGAATTGTGTCTTGTGAAGCTCCCTTCTGAGACTCATGCAATACCCAATCCAACACAGAGAGGCGCTTTGATACAGTCATTGGCTTCGGGGAAATGAAGCATTTAGTGGAGACAGTACGTGCTGCAAGGATGCTTTGGAGATTAGAGAAAGCTTAATTTTCAGCCTTAATTTATTTTGCTTGTGTAGATTACGACGGACATACAGAAGTTACTAAAGAAACTTAAAGTCCAAAGGAAAAAGCCCCCAAACTAGCTGAGGTTTGTGTGACAAGTTTCCGCTGTCTTTGGGTGCTTTGTGTCAAATCTAAGTGGTTGAAAGTTTCATGAGGTGTAAGCTCAGAACGCTGTGCAGTGCTCCAGAAGTCTTTGAGATCATGAGATAAAAAGATAAACATATGTTGGAATTAAATTAAAAGGAAGGTCAGGACACAGCCATGTCTGAATTGGAAATATAGAGCACAGTGAATACAAATCAATCATGTTGAGGCAAGAGACCATTTATTGCCCTTCCATTTTCTGTTAGGGAACAAGCAATAAAATTGGAATGAATGAGCCCATTTCAGATCTCATTTTCATACAGCATCATTTTTCCTGAAGGTTCACAAACGATAGAAACCGAAGAGAAAAAACATAAAGACAAAATCAACTTATTTCATCTTCATCTTGAGAAAATAACATGAGGAACACACCCTTTAATATAAAAATTCTGATTACATAAGAGTTTGAATTCCTCTGTGTATATTTTCTTAACTTATCCTTTAATGCAAAGCTCAGATCTAGAAACACATAAATACACACATGCTCCACTATGAATTCTAATGATTTGTCTATATCTATCTCTCTATATACTTATCTATCTATCTATCCTGTATCAGATAAGTGTTATATTGTAATTACTAGGTTGGTGGTTCAAACCCACCATCTGATATACAAAGGAAAGATGAGACCATTTGCCCCTGCTAAGATGTAAAGTTTTGGAAACCCACTGGGGTAGTTCTACGGTGTCCTATGTTATGTGGTCATGTGTCAGAGTCAACTAAGTGGCACTGAGGGAGCTTAAATGCATTCAGGTAACTTGATGGCATTGGGTTTGGATTTTGGGTTTGGATCATACATCTATCATCTTATCTTTATTTTCATCGTCATGTATGACCTTAAGAAATTATTTTAGTTATGTGCTTCTGCTGTGTAGTGTTTATTTCCTTCTCATGCTTGTACTTGTCCTTTTTTTATTTTTGGACTAATAATAGGCCTAGTCAATTGTCTCCTGGAAAATAAAGGAAAAGCTGCTGCTTTCAGACAGCAGATAAAAGATCCCATGTGATTCTCTGGAAGTTCCAGACTGTGGAACTGTGAAAATCTGAGGTTTCACCTTCCTTGCAAGCTAAAAGGGCAACCCCCATGCAGTTTTGAGGTGCCAGCAGAAGACTTGAGATTCTTTGGTCAGAGGCAAAGGTTTTATTAGTCACAGTCAAACTGGGCTCCTAGATGTAGCATTCATCCTGGCCCAGGGGGCTAATGCAGAGCGGACGTTGCACACAGTGAATTTGTGTTACAACTGAAGAACCTGAACTAGAAGATCTCACTCAATTAAAGTGCTTAGGAGCAAACACGGTGGCACTGGAGTTCACACGTTTGGCAGTTCACCTCCACCAGGTGCTTCATGGGAGAAAGATGAGGCTGTCTACAACCATACAGATTTACAGCCTTAGAACCCCTATAGAGGGTCACTATGAGTTAACATGAACGCACCGGCAGTGGGTTCGAATTAGCAATCAAGCCCATCCTTTGCCACAGAGAAAAATATTACCTTTACAAACTTGGAGATTAAAAAATAAAAGCTGCCCTCTGTCTTATAGGCAGACATCATTGCTGGCTTAAAAGGTTATTTGCTTCACACAAAGCTTTGAAAAGATAATCTAAAACAAAGTGTCACCAGTGCTTATCCATAGCCTAGTGAGAGAACCATTGATAATTGCCTCCCCAAAGAGACTTCTATAGATCTGTAGCCATAGACTTCTAAGTATCTATTCTATTAATGGCCCAGGAGGGAACTCTTTGCTTAGCCGACAGTTTCCATCACTTCCTAGTCGGACTATGAGCTCTCTTTTGTTCATGTCATCGTCCTAGACAGAGGCATCGATCTCTTGCCTCGGTTTTGCTGTTATCACTCTCAACTACTTTTCAAACAAGCACCATAGTTAAATGCCTCTTCTCTTTCTATCTGTTCTCCTTTCTTAGGCAATAGGTCTTTACTTCCTAGCTGAACATGCTATCTCCAATTTTTAGTTGGTGCCAATATTTGCTACAGCATATGAGTCATGTTGTCTATGTTTTATAGTAGATGTAGATTCTAGCAGCATTCGGTTGCAATTTTCTTGGATCCCTTACATATTATTTAGTTATTTTCCCTCCTCTTTGGAGAGTCTGCTGAATCTCTATCTCTTTATTTTCCAGACCAAAGATCATCCCTCAGGAAAGCAATGTCCCAAGTACCTCTGAAACATGCCGCTTGATGTGTAGGTTCCTGCCTGACTTCCTAAATCTAGCAACTGAGAGATTTTCTCAACTTTTTAGGCTATAAAGAAGAAATGATACTCCTGAAGCAATGAAAACAATAACAAATTTAACATCTTCATTCAGAAGAATTTTTTAAATCATTTTATTGGGGCTCATACAACTCTTATCACAATCCATACACACATTAACTGTGCACAGCACACTTATATATTTGTTGCCCTCATCATTCTCAAAATTCGCTTTCCACTTGGGTTCCTGGAATCAGCTCCTCATTTTCTTTTTCCCCTCCCTCTCCCTCCTCCCTCCCCCCTCCCTCATGAACCCTTAATAATTTATAAATTATTATTTTATCTTATCTTACACTGCCCGGCGTCTCCCTTTGCCCACTTCTCCGCTGCCCATCCCCCAGAGAGGAGGCTACATGTAGATCCCTGTTTCAGAAGAATTTAAGCCAATTCTAAATAAACTATTTTAAAAAAATAGACTTATCTCAATTTCATTCTCTGTGCTCAAAACGTTTTTGGACTTTTTTATAGACATATTTTTGAGCACACATTTTAAAAAGATCTTCCTACTATTTCATCTTCATTCTTTAATACTTAGTTTTATTTTTTGAAATAGCTGTTAAGTTATTTGGAGCTTAATAAAAAGTAGATATTCAACCTGGATTTAAAAAATGTGAATATGTGCAATGAAACATATTTCTATGTGATTGATTAACTGGCCCTAAAGCTAATTCTGGCAGTGGAATCCAAATCCACAAATGCTTCATGGGGAGTTAAAAAGTAACTCAATCTCAAAAATAATTGTGAACATGTTTATTAAAAATGCTTCCTCTCCCCCCACCCCACCCCCATTATCATGATCCCAATTCTACCTTATAAATCTGGCTGGACCAGAGGATGTACACTGGTACAGATAGGAACTGTAAACACAGGCAATCCTGGACAGATGAACCCCTCAGGACCAGTGGTGAGAGTGGCGATACCAGGAGGGTGGAGGGAAGGTGGGGTAGAAAGGGGGAACCAATTACAAGGATCTACATATAACCCCCTCCCTAGGGCATAGACAGCGGAGAATGGGTGAAGGGTGATGTAGGACGGTGTAAGATATGGCAAAATAATAATTTATAAATTATCAAGGGTTCGTGGGGGAGGGGGTAGCGGGGAGGGAGAGGGAAAAATGAGGAGTTGATACCAAGGGCTCAAGTAGAAAGCAAATATTTTGAGAATGATGAGGGAAACAAATATACAAATGTGCTTGACACAATGCATGTATGTATGGACTGTGATAAGTTGATTAACAGGAATCATTTTCAAGCTAAAGAAATTACATCCAATTGGAGGGAATTTTCTCCTGGGTATATGAGCCTCTGGTGTGTAGCGATAAAAGACAAACTTCACTGACTTGGAGTGGATGCCAACTCAGAGTGACTCCCCAGGACCGGGTAGAACTGCTCTCTGGGGCTTACCGACTGTGACTTAGAGCACGAGCAGAAGCCCGCTCGCTCTGCTTCGTTTGCTTTTCTGCCAAGGAGCAGCCTTGGTGCTTTCAAACTGCAGACCTTGGGGATCACAGTCCAATGCTTACCCACTAGGCCACCAGGGCGCCCTGTGCGTTTCCACTTAACGTGTCACCCACATTGCTAGCAAGTGATTCTACTCATATAGTGCCTTATTTTTTGTTCACGCGCTTCCTGTCTGCTTTCGTTTTGTCTTATTTTTGAGAGATGCTGTCTATTGTCAGAAAGTATAGATAGCATTGAGTACATCCTGGGATTTACATGGAACTTAGGTACATTTAGGCAAATTTCTTAGTCACATAGCATATGCCTAGCCAAGGGAAAGTGGCAACACGAGTTCCCGATGTGTGGTGGTTATGAAGCTAATGCGATTAAGCAGGTGACGGTGGATGGCGACCTTGAAAGCACCTTGTTACTCAACACTTCTCTACTTTCCCTTCATCTTCCTGGTTCTTTGATAACAGCGGTATCCTTTACTTAGCAACTTAATATATTCTCGGGAACAGAGGAAATGGATTGAAACCAATGATAAGGGGAAGATGGCTGAGCGGCCGGTCTCAAGCTGATACTCAGAAGGACCTGCCTGCTCTAGAGACAAAGAAGCAAGATGGAGAAGCACTTTATTCTTGCCAGTGCCGTCTCTGTATGGACTTAGAGTGTAGAAGGGTGAACGTAGCACAATGGGGATATAAACTGGTCCATCCCCAAGCTACTGGGCTGGGTTTCAATCCCACCTGCAAACCATAGACACTAGTCAACAATTGTTCAAATTGAAAATGATGCTCTGCACTGTAAACCTTCAACTAACTCTCAATAAAAAGTTAGAGGAAACACAAAAGCAATAATGAAAAAAATATTACCTAGTAGTTTCCCGTATGTGCACAGTCTAATCACTTCGGCAGGGGAGTCATCAGGAAAACACAAGGCCCCTCTTTGATGCCATTGTTATTGTTAGCCTCCCTGACCCTTGGCAAATCGTGCACAGCAGGATGAACTGCTGCCCAAGCCTATCCTTGTTCTATGAATGGCGACTGATTCAACCCTGGCTATCTGTGGGATTTTCACAGGCTAATTTTTGGCATTAAGTTATCAGCCCTTTCTCGCTAGTCTATTTTAATCTGGAAACTCTCCTAAAACCTGTTCAGCATCAGAGCCATATGAAAGCCTTCATTGGCTGACAAGTGGTATCTGTAAAGGAGGTGCATTGGCTGAGAATTGGACCAGTCTCCTGAATTAAAGGTGAGAATTCTACCACTGAACACCTATTAGCTCCTTAATGGAGCAGGTGTGGATAAGTGCTATTGAGTCTATTGCAATTCATAACAACACTATGTGCAGCAGTGTGAAGTGCTGCCTGCGCCCCCACCATTCTCAAAACCATTGCTGTTTTGAGCCCATTGTTGCAGCTACTGTGTCAATCCAGCTCATTGATAGTCTTACACCTTTTCACCGACCCTCTGCTTTACCGAGTCTGGTTCTGTCTGATCACGTGCCCAAAGTACGCAAAACAAAATCATTCCACTTCTTTACTTCTAAGGAGCATCTGAGTTGTACTTCTTTGGAGCCCCATGCGTGTGCGCACACATATATGTTCTGCTGGAGCCCAAGGTACATTTGATATTCTTTTACAACACAGTAATTAAAATGCATCCATTCTTCTTTGGTCATTGTTATTCCTTGTCTGGCTTTCACATGCATATGAAGCAATTGACACTCTCATGGCTTGTGTCAAGTGCACTTTAATGGTCTTTGCTTTTTAACCCATTGACGTTCCTTTGCAGCATATTTGCACCATGCAGTAATATATCACTTGATTTGCTGCCTGCTGCCTCGATGGGCACTGATTGCGGGTCCAAGACAAAGGGCATCTTTGACCATTTCAATCATCTCTCCATTTTTTGTGATGCTGTAAATTGGGCCAGTTGTGAGGATTTTTGTTTTCTCTCTGTAGAAGTGTAATCCATATTGAAATATTGAGGACTTTGATCTTTAAAAAGTAAGTGCTTCAAGTCCTCTTCACTTTAGCAAGCGACGTTGCATCATCTACATCGTAGAGGTAGTTAATGAGTCCTTTTCTGATTCTAAGGCTGTGTTATTCTGCATATAATCCAGTTTCCAGGTTTTTTGCTCAGCATACAGGTTGAATAAATGTGGTGAAAAGATACCGCCCTGGTGCACACCTTTCTTGATTTTAAGCCACATGTGCTCCCTTCTTCTGTTCAATTGACAGCCTCCTGGTCTATGTGCAGGTCTCCATGCACACCGTTATTCTTGAATTTTCATCTTTACAATGTTATCCATATTTGTTATGACCCCCGTAGTCGAATCCCTTTGCATGGGGGAGGAAGTAATTGTGGCGGTGGAATTTTCTACAGAAGACTAAAGGAACAAAGTTATCTCTCTTCATAGATAACATTCTTGCTCTTCCCTGGGATGGAATGCATAGATGTTATATCTGAAGCAAGGGGCCACATACCTGACTCAGGAGAGTGCCAGGGGCTTGGAAGGCAGGGAATGTGTGTGGGTTGGGGCTGGGGTGTAAGGCCTATAACATCCTGGCCTCTTTACAGTCTGAGTTTGAAGTGTTTTCAAAGTTTCTACGTTTACCAGTCCCGCTCATCAAGGTCTGAAACATTTAAAGATTTTGTGAAATTGTACAAGCATTGCCCCCCAAAATATGCCTTTGACCAGAGTGTTGCCGGCTTCCTATCTTCCAGGAATGTAGCAGAGAG
>NW_022107431.1:23829819-23833263 GCF_000313985.2 Echinops telfairi | reverse complement strand
TCTAATATCAACTACTGGAGACTCTCTATTTGATCTTCAGGTTCCGTCATTTGCTGCGACGGTTCACAGAACGCACGAACATACTAGTCATGTATGAGGGGACTAATAGGGGATACCTCGGTCAAAAATAACTCAGAAACAACAGGAAAAACTCAGAATACAATTCGTGATGAGGACAGCTTCTTTTTCACTCTCTTGCGCTGGACCACGCTGGGGCCTTCTCAGGCAGATGTTACACGTCTTAGCTCTGTGCACTGGTCAGGCCCACCAGTTATCTTGTTCCTGTCACTTCATGTTTCTGTGTCACACCTCTCTATTATTTCTAATAAATTTATCTGTGTCCCTTTGGGCCTAGCTGATGACAAAACTGATCAGTCCTCTTGTAAAGGTTGATACACCTTATTTGCATGATCCCCCCCTACAGAGGGGACTCATACATTTACAGTAGCAGCAAGCTGTCCAACCCCCTTGGTGCAGGAGCACAAGCACCTTATTTGCATAGTCCCACCCAATCATTGTGTGGGTATCACAAAAGCTCTTGACTAGAAAGATCAAATCATTCCCTCCACTCCACGATTCTAGTACTCTTCTTTTGATAAGGTTTCTGGTAGCTGCTGAAATAATTGAAGATCACTTGGAAAAAAAAAAAAAGGGCAGGTGTTTACTATCTTGTCAGCTACCATCCAGTTGGCTGCCAACTCACGCTAACTTCAGGCACAAGGGATGCCAACATTCCCAGTCACGTACCCTCCCTTTGATGCTGTTTGCTGGCAGTCTGGACCTTTGTCATCCTTGAGATTTTCATAGCCTATTTTTGGAAAGGGATCCCAGAGCTTCCTTTCCAGGCCACCTGCTGGGTTTGAACTGCAAAGCTTTTGGTTAGCAACCCATCACGTACCACATGGTGCTACTACGACTACCAGGACTATTCTTCATATAATCTAAGAGATATTATATTTTATAAATCATAAAGCAGTTTGAACTACATTTAATATACATGATTCTATGACTAAAATTGATAATAAGCATTTCTAAGAATTTTGAATGATCTAAAACAGCAGAAGGTTCATAGGGCGGGTGGGCAACACCATTAGCTACTCCACTGGGTGGCGTCAGCCTTTGTGACACCCCTGTCTTGAGTCTCATTGCTTTCTCTTCTGGACCTCCAAGTGGTAGTGCTCTTAGTCAGCCTCATTACCTGATCTGTGATGTTGTGTGCCTTGGTTTTTTGGAATTATTGGCTTGTGCATTCTGTCTGTTCCTTCTGTTGGGATTGCAAGATCTTCCTAAAGGGAAAACTGTGAGGAGTTCTTAGTGATTTATTCCCAGGCCTCCAAGGGCTATAATTCACCTGGCTGGATCTTGGGTTTCTGTAGTTTTCGGGCTTGCCTGGTTGAAGATATGAGGTGGATTGTCTGGTGTTTTGCAGGTGAACTCTGAAGCTCCAAACACGTTGGTAGCTTTCTTCCACCTTTTCCATTTTAAAAATAGCATTTACAGGTGATGAAGACACTGGTGAACAGCTCTCTATGTGATTTCTAAATAATGTGGAAAATCAATATCTCATTTTAGGGCAGTGCTTTATTTTATATTCCTTTCTTGTTGACGTCTCACAATTCCATTACACTGGCTTTTTGTTTTCCATAAAGACCAGTGTGGGATATAAAAGGCTTTGCCCCAGCTTGTTTCCCCCAAATAGATGTCAGACCTAAGACACTGCTTGCAACACATAGTAAATAATTGTAACGCACTTGGAAGTGAACTGGTTAGAAGTTGTCTCCCTGAAGGCATCAGCCATCCAGAGTGATCAGACTATATAGTCCACTGTACTGTTGGTGGGGCTCACACCCTATTGATAAGGATAGTAATTGTACCCTGGAGAGCTCAGAACAAGTCAGGCCAGCAGCTCAAGGATGATCAAGGTTAGGCTAACATCATGAATCTAGGATCTGCCCATCTTGTCACAGGTGTACCCCTAATCCCTCCTCCTCCTATTGCATGAACACCCCTAGATTGTCCCCCTCCCATTGCTGTATTGCCTATGGTACAACTCCTTCCTGTGATATATGTTGTTACCTGCAATCAGAGGGCTTGCATGCCCCCAAGTATATCTAAGCCTTGGATAGAATAAATATCTCCCTCCCTCCTCTCTCCTCCTCCCGCTCTCTGCATGGACCTGGATGCTGAGATCATCGCCATCCAGGAGGTGAGCCTACTACCATAAAATGTGTCTGCCTCCTTTATTTTACTCTCTCTCCTCTCTTCCATGATTTTACTATGATCTTTATATACTATCGCCTACAGTTGTGCCTACGGACCCGTGATATTGTCAGGGGCTGGTTACCCTGACAGCTCAGAAAAACCAGTAGTAATTTGTTGACTTTTTAATTTTCATCAATAAAATTCTAACAGCTGTCAGGACATTTCTTGACCAGTGTTTAAGAATTTTAACAACAAAATATATTTAAGATTATTCTTGGATTATTTCAATCCCAAATATCACAAATCTCTCTTTCCCCTTTATTATTTTGGCTAGCTGCATATGGACCATTACCAAAGTCCTCTCTCACCTGAACAATTATATCTTGTCTCATCTGAACTACTGAAATTGTCTTCAAGATCAGCCTGTTTATTCTAATTTATGCTAAGTCAAAATCAATTCCCTGATCTCAGAAGCCTCCATCAGCAAGGGTTGTTGGGGTTGTGCTCACTTGACATGTTATTCAGGGGTAACCATAAAAGGTATGGCCCAAAGGGACAAACAGTAATTACAGCCATTGACAGGCCAGGTTTTAAGATAATTCTTGGCTCACAAGAGGCTTGCCCAGAAGGACCAGTTTAAAGACCTCAAAAGTTGAGAGATCATGTAATAAAATAGAATGTCATGTGAGAAACTGATTGAAGAAGCAATTGTTATTATTGTAAGGTTCTGTCCAGTTGGTTTCGATTCATAGTGACCCTACAGACAACAGAATGAAACCCTGCCCAGTCCTGCGCCACCCTCACAAGTATTCTTTTGTTTGAGCCCATCAGTGAAGCCACTGGGTCAATCCGTCTTGTTGAAGGTCTTCTTTTTCATTTTTTGCTGCCCCATTACTTTACCAAGAATGATGTTCTCCTCCTAGGAGGACTAGTCTCTCCTGACATGTCCAAAGTATGTGAGATGAAGTCTTGCCATCCTTGCCTCTACGCAGCATTCTGGCTGAACTTCTTCCATGATGGATTTGTTGGTTCTTTGGCAGTCCATGGTACTTTTAATATTCTGCAAGAGGCAATTAGGGGAAATTAAAGGATGCCAAGCAGCAAATAATGTAGGACTGTAAACTAGCCTTTAGGACATCTGGCCACTGGTCCTGAGGGTCAACACTTTAGAACCCAAGAGGACTCAGGAGAGAAAGACAGTATGGGTATTTGGAAAGAAATTAGTTCAAAGTAAAAATATGA
>NW_022107431.1:23814094-23827345 GCF_000313985.2 Echinops telfairi | reverse complement strand
TGTACACTGGTACAGATCAGAGCTGGAAACACAGGGAATCCAGGACAGATAAACCCCTCAGGACCAATAATGAGAATAGCCATACCAGGAGGGTAGGGAAAGGTGGGGTAGAAAGGGGGAACCAATCACAATGATCTACATATAACCTCCTCCCTGGGGGATGGACAACAGAAAAGTGGGTAAAGGGAGACATCAGAAAGTGTAAGTCATGAAAAAATAATAATTTATAAATTATCAAGGGTTCATGAGGGAGGGAGGGTAGGGAAGGGAGGAGGGAAAATGAGGAGCTGATACCAAGGTCTCAAGTAGAAAAAAAATATTTTGAGAATGATGATGGCAAGAAATGTACAAATGTGTTTGACACAATGGATGGATGCAAGGATTGTGATGAGTTGTGTGAGCCCCCAATAAAATGATTAAAAATTAATTAATTAAAAGAGGTACGGTCTCAAAACCACACAAAGGCAGTTCTACTTTGTCCTATGGGTTTGTTATGAGTCCGAATTGACTTAGTGGCAGTGAGTGTGGATCCTATCTTAACATAAAGAAAATAAGCAAACTCACAACTGGACCAAGAAGACATGTCATGATAAACAGAAGAGATTGAAAACAAGAATTTCATTTTACTAGGATCTGAAATCCATGCCCAGTCAAAACAAAAATTAACAAAAATCAAATGATGTTTGTGGTAATTTTATAATCTTATGTCAACTGGAAGCTTTATAAAAGTGTAGGGGCGGAGTCTAGCATCTCAATTGGGCCACCGCCTGATGTGGCCTTCTCAGAAGGAGGGTTCACAGAACCTCCTCCTCTTTCTCTGCCTTCATCTTCCTTTGGCTGCCAGAACCCTGGAGATGTGTCCACCACCATTGTATCTACAAAATTTACACCCACTGGCCTGTGATATTCCTGCATCCTGCATCATTGCATGTGGCTGTGTGAGTCTGAAAGGGATTATTGACGAGCATCGGATTTATGGGCTTGAGTTTGACTGGACTGGGATGTTTTCTTACACAGCTATGAGTGTTACTGGATTTCACTAGTCAACTGGCCTAACACAACGTACTACATTGGGAAATGTGCTGCAAATTGTCTCTCTAAAGTGTTCAAAAGCAAGATTGGCACTTTGAAAATTAAGGTGCCTATGGCCTGTGGTATGGTATTTTCAATCTCATACACATGTGAACGCTGGATACTAAAGAAAGAATACTATAGAAAAAGCGGTGCCTTTGAATTAATTATGGTGTTGGCAATGAATATTAAATATATTTACAATTTTATTTGGGGATAAAGTACAGTCAGAATGCTCTTTGGAGGGTTGAATGAGAGGCTTTGTCCTTGTCCTTTGAACATATCAGGTGAGACCAGCCCTTGGAGAAGGACATCATGCTTGGGAGAGGGTCAGCACAAAAAGAGGAAGACTGTCCACAACAATGGGCTCACACATAGCAGTGACTGTGAGAATGACATCGGACGAGGCGATATTTCACTCAGCATACTTGGACTATATAGGACTAATCTGAATCGGAACCAACTTGAGAGCAATGAACAATAGCACAATCAGTAAACAGTCAAAATGTCTAACGCATGCTCACCAACTCTAGAAAGATTGTTTTCTTTTTGACTGGTGGCCGGTACACCTCCGAGTCTGATCAGGGAATATCAGCCACGGTTCTGGACTGAACACCATCAGCAAAACATACTTTCATAATGAGATGGGTTTCTTCCTCCCTTATGTGTATCTGAGCTGGGTTGACTGTTCACATTTCATTTTCATGTCTACTTGTGAATTGGTTCTGTTTTCTCTTGTTTGATAGCTTACATAATTATCCTTATGTGATAGAATGTTACTTTTTCTTCAAAATCAGTTTTATTGAAACATAATTTACCATGCTTGCTTCGGCAGCACATATACTAAAATTGGCATGATCCAGAGGAGATTAGCATGGCCCCTGCACAAGGATGGCACACAAATTTGTGAAGCGTTCCATATTAAAAAAAGAAATATAATTTACCTTCTATAAAACGTTCCTTTTCATGTGTAGAAGTAGGTAACTGCCAACCAAGCACACTTTAAAATACTGGACGATCTTCCAATTCTCTATTTGCCCCAGCTTGTCACCTTGACTGACCAACTAGGATGCCAATGTGGAGGGCTCCAGAGACCTTTGTGTAGCAGGGAATGTTACCTGGGGAGGAAATGAACTGGCTCATTATTAGCCATTAATATATCATCTTAAATCTGTTCATAAGGGAGAGGATACTGCAGTGCAATGGTTCTCAGTATACACATGCTTTAATTTCAAGGGGCTTCAAAATGTTCATGGGAAGAAGAAATGAACAGATAATGGAAAATTGCATGAACGTTTTGAAGCCCTCTTGCATTAACTAGCAATAATTTCTTACTTAAAAATTAATACTTTTCAAAATACTTTTTTTAGAGGCCTGAATGGAAGTGGTGAAGTGCTCAGCTATGAACTGAAAGGTCAGCAATTCAAGCCCATCAGCCGCTCCCTGGAAGAAAGGTACGGGTAGTCTGCTTCTGTTTCACCACCTTGGACATCTGATGGGGCAGTTACAAGCAGTTAAACTGAGTGCTAAAACAGTGTGCCACGAAGGTCCTTTAATGGACCTGTTACCTTGGGCAAAATACTTAAACTCCTCTTTATCAGCTAATGCTTTTGTAATGGAAACCCCACAAGTGAGTGACTTCCAATGACAAATTCATTTTTTCATGGTTCTGGAAGCTAGCCATCTGAATTCATGACACTGGCCGTAGCCGATGTAGACTTTGGAGGAAGGCCCTTGTTTCTGCCAGTGCTGCAGTCTGGGTTCCTTGGCAGTTTTCACATGATGCTTATCTTCTCAGTGGTGTGTTGGCTTCTGTGTCTAAACCGTTCGTTTTAGAACTCATCACAAAGAAAGCTGGATTGCATCCCATCATCAAGATGCTTACTCATGTTTTTGGTGAACCAATTCAATCCAAAACACTCCTCCAAGCTTCGCATTTACAAAAAAGGGACAATATTATCTAATTGATAGGTCTGTTGCAAGAATTTAAGGGGAAAAAAAGAGATAGTGTATGTAAAACAGTCAGCAGGGTGCCTAAAAAAACAATAATTGCTCAGCTACTTTAAACCTTCCTGTTTTTCAACCTCCCGTTCCCACTTATATCCATCCTGTGGCTGATGACGAAGTCTTTCACTGTTCCCATGGCCTTTCTATTCATTTTTAGACAACTGAATTCAAGGTCATTATAAAATATAAAACAGTCTCACATAGAAGTTAGGTCTCATTCTGCATAATAATTAAAATGATTAATGTGATATAAAGTCATGTCTTCTCCCAAGCCCCTGCCTCAGGCAACTAGGAGCCTTTTCAATGGTCAATGGAGTTGCAATACCACCAATCTTCAGACAAACCCGAGACTCATGGGGCCGATGGATGGATGGATGGATGGATGGATGAAGTGCATTCCCTTGGTCAGACGATTCTCCTGGGCGCTCCTGTCCCGTGGCTCTCTTGAACCTGGTGGCTGCATCTCTTATTGCTGTTAGGTACTTATAACTCCTTTTCAGACCCTACAACCTACACCTTATGCAGCCATTTTGAATACACCCCAAGAGGACACTCCTCCTCCACTTGCAATTTTTTCTTTCCCACTGGTCCATGGACCCAGCAGTCCTCAGAGTCCTCGACGCCACCTGTCTGGAGTTGAAGAACTCTTTTGACTCATGACCGAAGCAGTTAGGAATGAAGAAATAAAGGCAATATCTCAGTAATGAAGAAGTTAATCTTCAACTAACTGCTCCCTATTCAAACAAGTAAAGGGCTGAATTGTGTGTTAAAATCTACTTGTCTAATTCCAAAGATCTTATTATTGCGTTCTCCTATAAACACAGGGTCAGTGTTCAATAGAGACATATTGAAACTGCATGTCCAGACTGGTGTGAAATGCCCCAAGAAATATAGGCAGAACCAGTCCATTTAAGTAGAAAAGGCTTGTTCTGAAACATCTGAGAGAACTGTTTACCTCCAGCCCAGCTACAGCTGTAATGATTTCTCTTGGACATTAACTCAGATTACCTTTGGTAATTTTCTCAAATCTTTCTTTTCTTCCAAGCACCGGCATTCATTAGCAATTACGGATTCAACGCGCTCACTAAATGAAACATGAATATTATATCCCAGCCACCTGACTCCTGATAATAAAACTCCATCTATCATCTGAATACTCCAGTAGAAAAAAAAATGCAGGCTTTACTAATGCCATAGTGTTGGCTCTGATTTTATTATTTTACTATCTAGTCAATGTGCCATGTTAATCACTGCTCATTTGAGCAAGAACACTTTTATTCGTTCAGTATTTAGTCCTGAGTTGGTATTTGACCAAAAGAATTGACCAGTTGCTGAATGGGGTCAGGGTTTTCTTTCGTTCTTTCTCTCTATTGGATGTTTCTCACAAACACATGCTCATTGGCAAAGGCATCTGAGAGATACAGTTAGAGGAAAGCAGTATGCTTTATTTGTCTTCGTATTTCATTGTTCTACCGCTGTAAGTCTAGGGCTTCCCAATGTTCCAGAGCTCCTGAGGTCCATGACCTAGCTGGAAAGCTGTCCATGGCAGGTCCCCTTTGGGCTCAGGAGCTGGAAGAATCAGAACCATGGTCCATTCAGCATTCCTTGGAGAGGCTTGGAGCATTATTTCATAAGCCTACATGATAAATCTTGCCTTAAAACTAGATGCCCTCCGCAGAGTACAGCTACAAAAACAACTCGCATTAATGAGTGTATTGTCTCAGTTGTCCTGCGGTCCGCTTCCACCATGGCAGCCTCGCCCACAGAACAGCACTGAACTCTGCATGTCATAGTTGCTACTATGCCTTATTTTACTGTTTCAGCTCTCTTTATCGATCCACCGAATTTTGGGCCTCTCTTGTCTTTGCTAGCTCTTTGCTTTTCCACCCATGATGTAGTGTCCTTGAGTTTGGTCTTTCCTGATGATCTATCCAAAGTAAGCAAAATGAAGTCTGGCCATTCTCGTGTCTAAACAGCATTCTGGTTTTATTTCTTCTAAGACTTATTTTTTTCATTGTTCTGACAGTCAACAGTATACTCAATATTCTTCATGAGCACCACAATTTGAATGTTTCAGTTCTTCTTTATTCATTTCTCAACTTTCACATGTATATGAGTGTAATAGTCTAGGTATTTTGGAGAAACAAATCCACAGCGACTCATGTATAAGATAGAGTTTTATGTAAAGAAAAGGTGCATCACGAAAACATTCCAACCCAATGCTGGCCAAAGCCCACAAGTCCAACATTAACCCATTAACCTAACACCAGTCCACAAAGTCCTCCACCTCACAAAACAGAGGCAATGATGCCGACTGCAGGAGGAAAGCTGAGTCCGTGAACGTGTAAGCATCTCAGCACTAGCAGGGGTCTCCACACGGCTGCTCCAGCACCCAGGGCTGCATCGGGATAGATCCATGCGGCTTCTCCTTGGGGATGTCTTGGAGGAAGTCAATCTTGTAAGCTGAAGCAGGGAACTGCTAAGGCAGCTGCACCCGATACAACCATCACAAAACAAGAGACCCGAGAACTAGAAAGGCGAGGCTTCACCACCCATTTATCCCTCCGCCTTTCAACCAGCACCACATGTGATTATCGGCCAGGCTGGCACAATTAACTAACTCAATGAGCCAATTGAAAACAGTATGTCTTGGGTTAGGCACACCTTAGTCATTAAACTGACATCTTTGCTGTTTAATCCTTAAAAGAGGGCTTGTACAGTAAATTTGTCCAATGCAATATATGGCTTGATTTTTTGGCCACTGTATCGCTAGAACATGAAGTATTGATTGATAACTAAATTATACTATTTTTTTCTCATTTTTCCCTTCAAAGTGTTTGCTTTCAGAAATTCATGGATTTGGTAAGAAAGTTTGACCAGTATTTTAGCAAAGAATATTTTCCAAAAATATTTAATTAAACATAATGAATTCATATGCAAAATATAAATAGGTCTTCTAAATTCAATGGTATCTTTCCATAGTTAACTTGTGTTCTTTTGGTTGCAAGCAACATAAATGCAACTGAAGCCAGCCTATGAATAAGAGAGAAAAACTTGAAATGACATGAAAGTGTGTTAAGGACCCAGAAAGCATGGAGTGCACAGAGTTTCAGAAATGACCACAGGATTAGAAGCCCTGTAAGAAAACTTGACAATCATTTCTTCTGTGTCTTTTGTCTTAGTTTCTTTTCGTAAATGCATACTGTGTCACTCCCAAGTCCACATAGTGGACTATAATAGTCAAAAATTATCTGGGCTTTATATTTCATAATTGAGGAACCTAAGGGAGTCCCAATCTCCAATTTTCCAGAAAAGATAGAATTTTACTCAGTTTCAATTAGATATCTGCCCCAGTAATTAGCTGTGGACAGAGTGAATGAGTTATCCTATTAAATTATTGTGGTAGTTCCATAATCTGGTGTCAATTTGAGAATTAAGAGTGAAGGGTAGCATCTAGGCTGTCAATCAGGATACAGCCAATGAGGCTTCTGTGTGGGCATGGCCTTCTCCTGAGGATTCTGGGAACTCCTCTATTCCTCCCTTGAGGCAGGAGACACAGTCTCTCTCTCTACTCATACCCTGGGAGACATAGCAGCTGACAAGACACATGGAACTACATGTGCCCTGAGCTGTAGGAGACACATGAAGACCCCTGCCCGCACTGAGATGCTTACCATGCCACTGGATCCACAAGACTACCCACCCACTGGCTTGTGATTTACCTGCATTCAGAATCTTTGCATGTGTTTCATGAGTTTGAAGAGGACTATATAGATTGGTATCGAACATATTGGCTAATATCGGACTTATGGACTTGATCTGGATGGAGCTGGGGTGTTTTCTCAATATTCAATTGCTCTTGTATATAAAGCTCATTCTTATTCACATAAGATTGTCAATAAATTTGTTGCTCTAGTCTTCCCAGACTGCCACAACTATTGTTTAAGTTATAGCTCTATAGAATGAGATTGTTATTCCCAAGAAATTTTAGATATATTCCTGAAAAAAAAAATTAGTGAAGACAGGAGAGTTTGGGCAAATCCCATATAATATTGTAGTGCACATTCAACTCTTTATATAGTGACTCATGTCTCTGAAATTAAAAAAAATTTTCTCAACATATAAAAGGGTGTAAGTGAATTTATGGTAGATTCAAATATGTTTCATTATCATCATTAAATTAAAATGCTTGTTGGATTTATTTGGGATATTTTTAACTTTAACAGTAAATGTTGACTCTGAAGTTTTTGTTACCTGAATTTAAAATCTCACTCCACTATTTACTCGTAATGCGACAGCTCTGTTGATTTTCTCATCTGTACACTGGGAATAAATTATCTACCTTAATTGATTATTATGAAATTAAATAGGTGAATAAATTAGTATAATCTATTGAAGTAGTGCCAGGTCTATAGTAGCAATCAAAATGTTGATTTTGCTTTTTTTTTCTCTCCTTCAAAAATATTAAGTGTGAACAATTTATTTCATTTTAATCTTTTGAGTCATTGGGGAAAATAAGACTTTTTCTTTTCTACAGAAACTTGGACTCAGATCCTTTCTGGGTAATACTGGCTTTGGTTGTCTTTAATAGAGAGCCAGAAGACAGTGTGAAGTTATTAAGCTTTGCCATAAATTAAATGTCACAGGAGTGAAAACTACTCAAAAGCCAAACTAGGTCTCGAATTAAGTTTTCAGTTTATGATTCTAGATAGATATGAGATAATGGGGCCCTTCTCTCATTCATCATATGAAAAGGTGAAATATGGTGTATATCAAAATAATAATAATTCTATATACATATAAAATCAAGAGGCCTGTGGATTTGGAAAACATGCCATTGTTTTCAGCTTCATCATTATGCATATCTGTGTATAACTTCAGATTTTTATAGGATCCTGCTGACATTCTGGGACATGAGTTTCGCATATATTTCCCATTTAGTTTATGTGCTTGTCCATCTGTTGTCCGATGATTGGATTATAGCTGAGTGTCCATGCAACTAAATTAAAGGCTGATTTCTACTCCCAAATCTGTTCTTATGAAATAATGAAAACAATTTCTGATGTTTTCAAATCAAAAGGCTACATGGGCAAGTAACATACAAGAAGCATCTCCCGATTCCTTGTTTATCCATCATGTTCTCGTTCACTGAAATACCGACACATACATATATGCAAACCATGCCCCACATCTAATGCACATGAGTAAGAAGTTGCATGCTACTCTATGTATTACTTTAAATTGATGCAAATGGCCACATGGCAAATTGAAGCAGTTGCTATTTATTTGGTTTAGCTGCGTCTACAAAACCGACATAATTATATGACAGTCTGAATTAATTCTGAAAGTTCTGGAAGCGAAAGATAGGTAGATAGATAGATAGATAGATAGATAGATAGGTAGATAGGTAGATAGGTAGATAGGTAGGTAGATAGGTAGATTACAGGTAGAGATAGATATATATTAAGTATAGTAGTACAATAACTGGACAGACTTTGACCAGAGGGTTTTATATATGCTCTTATGGGGTCCAAAAGCTATGCATTTTAGAAATAATGAAAAGAACCTGAAAATGTCTTCATCCCTTGTTACTCAGAGTAGCTCAGTGGTGAAACTTCCACCTGGCTTGAAAAATGGCAAGCTACTGGTCACAACTTTTATGCACAAACATGCTTCAAAATATTTGTTTTTGAAAAACCATGTACAACTATTCGTATAATCTAGAATATATAAAACTGGAAGTAATTTGTTCTATTATTTAACAAAACACTGTACTAGGAGCTGGGTATTGTGGGTAAAGATGATAAATTTTGCTTGGGATATGAAGCATTTGAAGGGTTGTCAGGTTAGACAGATATGACAGGCAATTAGGTATTCTACTCTAGATCTGAATAAAGAAATGAGGATTAAGTGTGTCTAGATGTAGATGTCATTTTTATACAGATTGTGATTAATGTAATCACCACAGTGACATTAGAAGAGGCCCGAGAATAGAATTGGGATATTTAACACACACACACACACACACACCTCCACCCCCCCCAAACCCACTGCCATAGAGTTCAAGGGGAGCTAAATCTCCATGTTCTGTCACGCCCCCTCACTCCACTCACTTGGCTTGCCACACAAGGACGATAGTCATTTTCACTTGAGTATAAGAGGAGGCACCATGTCATCCTTCTGGGGTTGGTTTTCACGTATGCATTTGTGTGTGTTGGTGAATGTTTAATGCCTGCATGTATGATGATGGCAGCAAATGTGCTTGACACAATGGATGGATGTATGGATTGTGATAAGAGTTGTACGAGCCCCCAATACAATGGTTTTTTTCAAAAAAGAGAGAAGGTGAAGGAGAAGTACTTCTCCCAGAGAAAGAAAACAGACAAATTAGTTAAGAAAGTAGAAGTTAGAGTGAAAGTCAGAAAAGAAGTCTTATCCTGACACCCAGGGTGAACACAATTTCAGCAGCAAGTGATCATCAGTGTCAGATGCTGCGGGGAGAAAGACAAGGATATAAAAAGCAATTTGCTTGGATAATTGGTTTATTGAAGTCATTCTATAAACTAAGATGCACAAGAGTGTTAGGTGAAGACCTCACTTTCAAAGAATTGGAAAATAAACAGAAATGGCAGACAGGTCATTAAGTGAAGTCTTTGAGTATAGCCTATTATTTTTAGAAATTCTTTATTAAAGGGAAGCGCTTAGACAGTAGATTAATGTGGGGACAGGATCAAGGGAGGGATTTCTTTTGAGGTAGGGAAAACAGAAACATTTGTCATCAGAAAGGAAGAAGCAAGAAGGAAGTGAGCGACTGAAGATGAAGGAGCGGGGTGATTGATGGAGCAACGTCTCAGAGGACGCTGGGAAGGATGAAAGGCATCAAGATAACAAGTGGAATCGTTATTTTACAAAAAGAAAGTGCTTCTTCTTCCGAGACAGGACTCGAAGAACGAAGTGTGGGTACTGATCCAGGGAAAATCTGAGGTGATGAGGCAGGTCATGAACGTTGCTCTCTCGGTGACGTTCATGGAAACGCCCCCAGTGTTCGGTGGTCTCCAGCTTTGCAAAGTGAGATACTGGTTTCTCAGGAGCTCACAGAACTCTGAACTCATGGTGAATCATACTCCAGGCCACGTCAGCATCAAGCATCGAAGAATCACTTATCGTACAATGCCAGAGGACACCAAATCAATTCCGAGTAGAGTAGAATCGGGTTCCAGAGGATTCTTGTCAGACCTTTCTTGCCAGGTGCCTGAGTAGAATGAGCAGATCTCCACCCTTCTGGTTGGCAGCCAAGCATATGAAATGTTTTTAGCACAATGTGTTTTGCTACTCGGTGAGGCTTAATGACAGATCTGAGCCTTGGAAATATTGCGGGGCCAGCACTGGGCAAGCTTCCCTTACATGCATTTTGCCCCAGGGCCTACCTTTTCCTCTATTCTTAGCCATACTCCATTGACCTGCCCAAAGCATTCCTGACCAAGGTCTTCAAGCACAACTATTGCTCTCATTAAAAGGGAGCAAATGGTTTGTGGACACTATTGGGATGGGCAGGTGTGAAGCCTGAGAAAGCAACTACGGATGCAAAGCTGTAATAGAATATAACTGGAGCAAGCCAAAGTTAAAATTAATTTAAACTTCAGTGATGAAGTTGAGAAGTAAAGTCATCAAGTGCTATTTGGTAAACCTTGGCCATTTTGAATCAATCTGAAATTCATGTTTATAACAGAAATCAGGAGAGAGGTATTATCAAACTAAATTATGATGGAAGCCCATGTTAATAATCAGGCAGCCACTGATTACGTTTGCTGCTTGCTTTTTCCCTCTCCACGTCATGCAATGCCGATCTTCCAGGTAGTTTAAATTTCATCATTGGATAGGATCAGATCTCCTGAAACTGCCTCTTATTTCCTGACATCACTTTCAGTGGAGTGGACTTGGCTAGTTTGCACAGTGAGCTCATGGGGAAGTAGGAAACATTCATTTTTGTTTTGTTTTATCTCTTGGAGGCATATTGTTAAAGGCATTACTCATTGCAATAAACAGGATCTTTTTCTCTGGCCTCAGGGCCTGAGCTGAATTTCTTCCTCCCGAGCAAGTGGAAATTTTTGATTCTCTGGGCATTAGGGGTATTTTAATTGGTCGCGATTCCTTCTTGCTCTGGCTGTGTACCAGCTGGGAATGCCTAGAGCCTCAGTTACTGACATGAACTTCAATAAAGGAATTTTTCCTTGAATTTTTTACATAGCAAGAAGGCTCAAGATAAATAAGTGTTTGGCTTGGCTTGCTGCCCTGTGTAGGGACCAGTGACTCTGTGTTTCTTTCAGGCCTAGGGTGGCTTCACTCCTAGTCAGATTCTCTAAAGTGAGGGTGTCCCAGAATCACCCGGAGAGCGGGGAGAGCACCGAGGGGTCCAGGCTTCCAGGCATTGGAGGAGCTCAGGGCCAATTCTTTGGTTATCAGTTCCCCCAGGTCGTTCTAATCGTGATCACAATTTGAGATGGACTGCTCTAGACATGGCTGCCACTAACAGCAAGAAGGGAGAAACAAGGTCAAAGCTTCCTTTCATTGGACTTTTCTCCCAGTGCTATCGAGTCAATGCTGACTCGTGGTGACTCCCTGTACATTTCCCAAACTGCAACTGTTTAGAGGACGAGAAAGCCCAGCCTTTCTCCCAAGGAGCTGCTGCGGGCTTTGAATTGCTGACTGCAGCCCATCGAGTAACCACTATATCACCAAGGCTCCTCTTATTGTCTTAGCTAGAAAGAAAAAAAAGAAAAGAAAAAAGGAAAATCAGAGCCGCCTCCCCCAACTTCCTCACTTCTGTGCGATGAGGCGCTGCGAAAGGACCCAGACTACCAGAGGCCAATGAATCACGTTTGGTACCAAACCCAAAACTTGGGATTCAGAAGGAAGTAGAGGAATGGGCGTGTCAGATGGGCAAAGGGTAGTAGTCTGTGGCCAACTTTGCCTGTAGTTATAACAACCAAACCATCGCCACGGAGTCTCTTCCCTCGGTCTGGAGAGGAGAGCGGCTCCACCGAGTTTTCCAGGCTGCGACCTTTCAACAGCAGGTCACTGGGTCTTCCTTCTGAGGCAGCCCTGAGTGGTTAGACACTACCCATCTTTTGAGTAGCCCATAGTTAAGTGCCAGCACCACCCGGGGTCTCCTCATGACTGCAAAGCAGCTTATATTATTTGTATTTTTTTAACCTGGTAACTTAATTAATGTCTGATTTTTTTCTATGGTGATTGTGATGGAATCTTTGCCTTTTGTTTTCAACGACAGCCACACGCCTTGTTACCAACCAATGGTTGCGGTGGCAGATGCTCTGATTTCTAAGCTGTGCTCAGAGACCCCCTTGGTTCTCTTGATTGTTACGAAGCAGACTGGGTGATTCTCAGAGCCACAGTCAATTGAGACTTCACAGTGATCAGGTACATGTGTGGGTCACCTCTTCTGCCAATTTTCTAATAACTTAAAGATGAATCCGGGTGATTTTTTGACATTTTGTGGCTGCAGCTCAATGGGTCATTTGGCAGCAGCATCAGCTGAAACCCACCAATGCTTTACCAGACCCCATCATGATTGGAGATGAGGCCTGGGCATCCACATTTTAATTTAGATGCTTCCTGGGTAGCTCTAATGAGTGGCCAGGGACACAGAACCACTATTTTGGCTGATGCACACCTTGAGCTCATTCTATTCTGTGCTCTGACTTTGACTTGGTTCTTTTCATTCCATTATTATCTCCACTTTCTGGTTTTAGGCTTCACTCTAAGGTTCTTTATCATCTATTTGCAGATGGTAAATTAGCTTCTACTCATACTTGTGGCTGCTCATTGAGTTCTGGTTTGTCTTACATGACTCTGGACTGTAGGATTCTAATTAATCTTACTCCAGTATTTCAACAAGGTCTGCGGTCCTCTCTCTGATGTTCAGTAGTATGTCAGCTCCTGTCTCTGAAAGCCAGTGCTGGGATGCCTTGAGGAATACAAACTATATGAGGTGGTGATTATTGACCTGGCATCACATAATCACAGAATTCATCTTCAGGAAATTTTATTTCTTAGTTACTTCCATCCCATTGCACTTGAAATTTTGCTAGGCCCTCCTACGGTCCAGTTGAATTTGGAATTCTCCCAAACAGACACTTGTTACTTTATCCTTCT
>NW_022107431.1:23798336-23813048 GCF_000313985.2 Echinops telfairi | reverse complement strand
TTTCTATGTTGATCTCATTAGTTAAATTAATCATATGGCACCAGCGCAGAGTGTGTCCTGATCAGAAACCCTTCCGAGTGATGTCTTATTAAAGCAAGCGAGAGAGAGAGAGAGAGAGAGAGAGAGAGAGAGAGAGAGAGAAAGGAAGTTAGCAGATGAGGATTCATTTACAAATTGAAGGAAATAACTGGGATTGGAGAAGCTGAAAAGAGACAAGGAAGAAGCTAAGGTTGGCAGAGAGACAGTGATGACATAGTCATGTAGATGCTCTGAATTTGGACTTAGAGCTCCAAGAATTATCAGAAAATAAATTTCTGTTAGTTAAATCCACCCACTCTGTGGTGTGTCTGGCAGACATAGGAAATCAAGAAACCTACAAACACCATATATGGTTAGACATTCAGGCTTTAGAGTCAGGCGGCCTAAGCTGATGTCCTAATCCAGTGATTTCCAAGAAAAGCACCTTGTTGACATATTTGCATAATGGATAATAATAGTTTACTGTAAAGATTGTTCACAGTAATGGAAACCTTAGAATGCCATAAACATAGTAAGCACTAAGTAAATGTTAGTTATTTGTTATAGATGTTGTCATTAGGTAACTGTAAATTGGTTCTGACTCAGTGACCCTTTGTAAAACAGAACGAAGAACTGCCCTGTCCTGCGGCATCCTCATAATTGTTCTTGTGTTTGAGCCCATTGCTGCAGGCACTGTGTCAGTTCATGTTGGCTAAGGTCTTCCTCATGTTTGCTGCCACTCTGCTTTACCAAATAGAGTCCCTTTCCAGGAACCTCTCTCTCCTGATAACATGTCCAGTGTACGGGCGAAGTCTTGCCATCTGTGGTAGGCTGGGATGGCTAGAGAAAACAAATCAGTGACACTCACCTATGTACCAGAAAGAACTTTCTATGAAGAAGCAGCTTCACATCAAAGAGGTATCCCAGCTCAGTCCAACTCATGTCCATAGATCTGGTACTAGCCCAGCCCTCTTCAGACTCATGATGCAGAAAGGTGAAGCAGGGAGATCACAGGCAAGCTGTTCCAGAGTCTCCTGGATCCAAGGCCATGGAAGCAAGGCTGGCATCAACAACTCTTAGGGCTGTCCAGTGGCCTGGATGGGACCACCCCTGAAGGCAGACACAGACTCCCAGTAAGGAGGAAGGTGAAGTGGCAGAGGGAGAGGCAGTTACCAGAGCCCCTCCCTCACACAAAAGGCCACATCCCTAAGGAGATGTCATCAACTACCACTTGATTGACAGGTTTGACTTCACCCTTAGCCAGGCATGTCTAATTGACATAATATCATCCAACTACCAGGCCATCCTTGATTCTGAAAACATTCTGGTTGTATTTCTTCCAGGATAGATCTAGTTGTTCTTTTGGCAGGCCATGGTACAGTAAATATTATTTTTCAGCACTATAGTTCAAATGTATCAATTCTTCTGTCTTACTTATTCAATGTTAAAATTTCACATGGATATAAGCCAATTAAAATACTACTTAAAAGGCTTGGGTCAAGGACACCTTAGTGTTAAAAGTAATATCCTTGCCCTTCAACACTTTAAAGAGGTATTAGCAAGCAAATTTACCCAAAGAATTACTTCTTTTTATCTCTGTACCGCTAGTTCCATGATTATTTAGTGTGGCTCCAAGTAAGATGAAATAATTGACAACTTCAACCTTTTCTCTGTTTATCATGATGTTACCTGTTGGTCTAATTGTGAGGAATCTGGTTTCTTTACATGGAGATGAGATCTTTTTGAAAGCTACAATCCAACCCTTGATCTTCATTAGTATGTGTAAGGCCTCCTACATTTTAGCAAGAAGGTTGTATCATCTATATGTTGAAGATTGTAAGTAAGACTTCCTCCATTCCTAATACTGCATTTTTCTTCATATAACCCAGCTTCTCTTATTATTTGATCAACATAGAGAATGAATAAATATGGTGAAATGATACAACCCTGATGCCCAGCTTTCCTGATGTAAACTATGCAGCACTTCCTTGTTCTGTTTTCACAACTGCCTTGTGATCTATATACAAGTTCCACATGAGCAAATGAAGTGTGCTGCAATTTCCATTCTTCTCAAGGGTATCCATAATTTTGTATGATTAACAGAATCTAGTGCCTTTGCATGGCCAATAAAACGCAAGTACATCATTCAGATATTCTCAGCTTTGAGCCAAGATCTATCTGGCATCAGCAATGATATCCCTTGCTCTACATCCTGTTCTGAATCTTGTCTGAACTCCCTGTCAATATATTGCTGCAACCTTTGTTGGATGATCTTCAGCAAAAGTTAACTTTCATGGGATGTTAGATGATATCGTCCTATCATTTGTGAATTCTATTAAGTCACCTTTGTTTGGCCATGTTGCTATCTTCCACATTTCATGGCATCGATGCTTCCAGTGCGTCATCGGCACGTTGAAATATTTCCATTGGTATTCCATCAATTCCTGGGCCTTTGATTTTGCTTAATGTTTCTAGTGCTGCTTGAACTTGGTTCTTGCTCAGCTGATACTTCCTGAAATGGTTGAATGTGGATTCACTCTTTTTGGTACAGTGACAATGTGTATTCCGTCTGTCTTCTTTTGATGCTTCCTGTATCATTCACTTCTTTCCCCTATAGAATCTTTCAATATTGAAATGCAAGGCTTGCATTTTTCTTCAATTCTTACAGTTTGAGATATGCTAATTGTGTTCTTCCTTTTGGGTGTACTAACTATGTCGTTGCACATTTTATTATATTTTGATTTGTCTTCTTCAGCTGCCCTTTGAAGATTTCTGTTCAGCTCTTTGACTTCATCATTTATCCCATTTGCCTTAGCTACTCTAGGGTAAAGTGACAATTTCAGAAATCTCTTCTGATAACCACTTTGATTTTTTCTTTCTTTCATGTCTTTTTAATGACTCTGCTTTCTTGCTGTATAATGTTCTTGGTGTCATCCCACAGCACATTAGGCCTTCTATCATTAGTATATATGAGTCTAATCTGTTAAAATAGTATGTTAGTCTGGGTAGACTATAAAACCAAATCCATGGACACTCTCATATGTGTATGAGAGAGTTTTATATAAAGGATAATTAAGAAAGCATCCCAATCCAGTCTAGTCCAAGCCCATGAGTCTGATTTTAGCCTGTATGTCTGATACCAATCTATAAAGTCCTCTCCAAACTTACAAAACACATGCAATGTCACTGAATGCAGATGATCACAGGCCAGTGGGTAGATCAGTGATCCAGTGGCGATGTAAGCATCTCAGCGCTGGCAGGGGTCTCCACGTGGCTTCTCCAGCACAGGGCTGAATCAGAGTAGGTCCAGCACATGGCTGAATCAGGGTAGGCTTCTCCTTAGGGATGTCTCTCATGAAGTAAGCCGAGAGTCTCCAAGGGAGTGAGCCAAGAGAGAGAGAGAAAAAGAGAGAGGTATCTCCCACCTCCAAGGAAGAAATATAGGAGTTCCCAGAATTCTCAGAAGAAGACCATGCCCACACAGAGGCTTCATTGGTCATATCTTGATTGGCAGGTCAGACTCCACCTCTTCACTCTTAATTCTCTCAAGTCCCAAATTGACACCAGATTATGTAACTATCACAAGTAGTTTTGAAATAAATTCAGGTGAAATATACTCAGGTTGTATTTTGACTCTCATGGACTTGTTTTAATCTTCCTCCACCTTCAAACTGAGTTTGTTTCTATTCATTAGCTTTTCAGTACATGTCAATGCTTTGCTTCTTTCCATAAGGTGCCCAGTATCCACTCTCTCCGAAGTGGACAGCCTATTCCTTCTTCATATTTTGTTCTTATTCTGAAAGCTTTGCTAAAACCTGCAGACTTTGGGAGCCCCTGTTGGCATGTGAAAGACGAGTGATATAGTTCTGCATATCACAGACCCACACAAGCCACCACAGTACAACAAAACTGACAGAGAAGTGGTTGATAGATGTTGTGGGGTGCCATCAAATTTGTTCTGACTCATTTGGACCCTATGTACAACAAAAGGATACACTGTTTATTCCTTTGCCCTCCTCACAGTCCTTGCTACATTTGAGCCCATTGTAGCCACTGTGTAATCCACCTCATTGGGGTCTTCTATTTTGTTTCACTGTGTACTTTGTCAAGCAAGGAGTCCTGGTGGTAGACTGGGTTATTCATTGAGCTGTTAACCTCAAAGTCAGGGGTTCGACCTTATCAGTCACAACTAGGGAGAAAGATGAGGCTGCCTGCTTATGCAAAGACTGAAAGTCTTGGAAATACAAAGGGTGGGTCTATTTTGTCCTATCGACTTGCTATGAGTTGGAATTGACGCTATGACAGTGGGTGAGTGGTGGTGGACGACCCTATCATATATGATATCATGCTCCAGGATTGCAGTCTTGTCATAGATGCTAAGATGGAACATGGACCAAATGTACTTAATTATTAGGGATTGATACCTTCTAAAGGAATTGGGAAACAAGGTTTAACAGAAGAAGGAGTTAAACTGAGGAGTTAAACTATATGGGTTTTAGAGTGAATGTTGCTTGCTAGAGTCCTGATTTGAATGGAAATGGTTGGCTTTGTTAGTCCCCTAGGGCTAACAAATCAAAATACCATGAGCTGAGTGGTTTATAACAGGTATTTACTGACTTATTTTGTAGGTTTGAATTCCAAAGTCAGGGTATCTTTCAAGGCCATGTTCTCTCTAAAGACTCGAGGGAAAGTTCCTTTGTGTCTCTCCGAGTTTCTGATCACCTCAAGCATTCCTTGGTGTTTAGCTACATCATCATGAGAGCCCCCTTCCTTTGTCTCTATCTTTCCGGGTCTCTTCTCCTGTTTCATAAGGACACTACTCAGATTGGATAAGGACCTACCCTATCCAGCATGACTTCATGTTATCTAAACTGATCACTTCTTCAAAGACTCTATTTCCCAACAAGGTTATGTTCCCATGCACCAGGAGTAAGGGCTTCAACATCTTACTCTGGGGGAAACAATTGCAGCTACAACTCCTACTTAATCCATCACCAGATGCAAGCAATTCCAGGAAAGGGTGTGGTTCTGGAGGATGTAACTCTCTGTGACCATGGCCAACTCTGAAGTAGCTGACACCTGGAGGCTCTGCTGATCACACGCCCACCTCTGCTGAGCAAGCTCCTCCTTGAACTAGAAAGTAAGGGTGTTTCTCCTTTGCGCCACAGTGTATCTGCCGTACTGCCTGTTTGCAGGAGATCAACCCCAGGTCTCTCCTACTCCTAGTGTTGGTGAAGTGGCTTGGACTGACATTACCTATGTTTAGAAGTAGTATGTTCTCTGGGATTTCCAATCTTTAAATCTATAGACAACCACAGCATGGTTGTACATATGAATAACGGTAAGAGTGTAGGTTTTTATAATTATTACAAACAAGAAGAGAGACACAGAGGAAAATGAAGTGTGAAGGAGGTAATTTTAAGAATGCATCAATCCCCCAGCCTTTGTCGGAGGCAGATTTCACTAACACAGCCTCCAGCTGACAGCAGTGGTTGCACAGGGAGCTTTCAGGATTCCTTCCCCAAATTGTCCAGGCTGCCACTTCAGACTTTCCCATGAAAGGCCAGTTTCAGTGGCTTGGAAGGGATTTTAAGAGTGGGAATTGACTCAATGAAAGTGAGTTTGGTTTGGTTTTGGTTTATTTTGCCTTTCTAGTTTCCAACACCCATTGCAATGGCTACACAGAACTCACAGAAAACCTCATTATTAAAAGAAGTTAACATTGAGGAAGGTAACAAGTTGCAATGCCAGTGAGAAATGCCCAGGGTCGAGTTGTTTATCAGGATGTATTACAAAGTTCTATCAAGTCAGGTAACAAATGCTCAAAAGGCATTACCTTCTGCTCTAAGCTTCAACCCTAAGGCATGCAGCTTAAGCTCATTGGGTCAGCAAATGATCTCCCTAAATTAAGTTCCCAGAAGCGCCCTGCTCCAGTAAGCCTGACCCTGAAGGCACTCAGCTCGACTTCTGTGGCTCAACAAACCCAACTTCCTGAATGAGGTGCTCAGGGCACCGGACTCTTCAAGTCTGCCTTCTGCACAGAAGCCTGCCGCTGCGCTTGTCCTGGGAGTTGAGAAGTCCGTCACTCTGGTTCACGTTCAGACTCTTGGTGGTGCTGCTGCTCCTCTGATGTTACAGCTGTCTTCTGGGTCCAGGAGGCTCACTGCACAGATGTCCCAGGTCCGGAGGATTGCTCCACTCTTGGTTCTTGCTGGTTATAAGATCCTGACTCCTGCTTCTCAAAGGGCGCATTTTGTCACAGCAGGATGGCACTATAGGGAATCTTGTTCGCTATCACTCCCAGGTGAGCCCTAGCAGTATCTGACCCTACCTTCTTACCAGACCCAGACAGGGAAAGGTCATTTGCTTGGGGTTAGAGACTTTGGCTAAGAAAGCCACATTAAATAATTCACTGCCCTCACACTCTTACTACTATGTCTTTATGTTATGGCAGGGTTGAACCCTGGGTTAAATCAGAGTAAACGAATTAACTGTAGGGTATTATACACCACCACAACTGATTCATGAACCATGTGGTTGACGATAAGTCAGATAAATGTGTCAGACATAGACATCAGCTTCTCAGAAGATTCCATGGTCCTCACAGTCTGCCATCACACGCTGAGACGTCACCTCCCCAAATGGAGTAGACATTGTTCTGGTTAGATGCCATCAAGCCAGGTCCAACTCATAGCCACCCCATGCACCACAACATAAAACATTGCTGCTTGACACAATGGATGTATGTATGGATTGTGATAAGAATTGTACAAGCCCCCAATAAAATGATTTAAAAAATGAAATAAAACATTGCCTAGTCCTGAGCCATCCTCACAATTGTGGTTCCGTTTGCATTACCATTGTGCAGCCGTGGTGTCAATCCATCTCACTGAGAGGTCTCCCCTTTTTCCACTGCTCTGCTATTTTGCCAAGCATGTTCTTTCCCGGGGATGGGTCTCTCCTGATAGCATGTCCAAAATACATGAGACGAAGTCTCACCATCCTTGTTCTAAGGAGAATTCTGGCTGGACTTTCAAAATAGATTTGTTTTTCTGAAAGTCCATGGTACTTTCAGTATTTTTGGCCAGTACCATAATTCAAATGCATCAATTTTTCTTCAGGCTTCTTATTCAATATCCAGCGCTCACATGCGTATGAGGCAATTGAAAATATTGTGGCATGGATAAGGTGTTCGTTCCTTAGTCCTCAAAGAACATCCTTGCTTTTCAACTTTTACAAGAGGCCTTGTGCAGCAGACTTTCCATCACAATGTATTGTATCTCTGGACTGCTGCTTTCAGGAGCACGGATTGTAGATCCAAGCTAGATGAAATCCTTGACAAGTTCAATCTTTTCTCTATTTATCATGATGTTACCTATTGGTCCAGGTGTGAGGATTCGGGTTTCCTTTAGACCAGTTGTACTCAACATGTGGGTCGTGCCCCCTTTGGGGGTAGAATAACCCTTTCACAGGGGTCGCCTGATTCGCAACAGTAGCAAAATGACAGTGATGAAGTAGCAACAGAAATAATTTTATGGTTGGGGGGTGGGCGGCACTACCACATGAGGAACTGTATGAAAGGGTCGCAGCATTAGGAAGGTTGAGAACCACTGCTTTAGATTGAGTTGTAATTGATTTTGAAGGTTTCAATCCTTAGTCTTCAAAAACAAGTGCTTCAAGTCCTCCTCACGCTCAGCAAGCCAGGTGAGTCATCTACAGATTGAATCTTGTCAGTAACCTTCCTCCAATCCTGATGCCCTTTTCTTCCTAAGCCCAGCTTCTTGGATGATTTTCTCAGCATACAGATTGAATGAATTTGATGAGCGTATGCAACCATGACACACTCCTTTCAGCAGCGATAAAATACTCTGTGAGGTCAGAATGGAGTGGTACTCCTGTCTTGAATGCTCCTCTACTCTCTTCTTCTCTGTGGATCTTATCCTAGTTCTGAATTTTTTAAGATACAAGTTCTAGAATCTGACTTCTGAATTCAGATCATGGCTTTCCGTGGGCAGTGAAGAAGAGGAAGATGCTCGAGGGGATGGATTGGCACGGTGGCTTAAGCATAGGCACAGTTCTGAGGCTATGGCAGGACCGGGCCGGGTTTCATTCTATCGCACATAGGGTTTCTATGAGTTGAAACCAACTCCACAGCACCAGGTTGGTGACTCTCTCTGCTCATCTTTAAAATAGTGGTAATCTCGGATGGCTAGTATAAGTATCATGTGACATAATACATGCAAAACTTTAAGATGACATTTGACAAAATAAATGATGGCAGTTATTATTATTATTATAACTCCTAACTCCTAACTCATGATACAGATCCAAGTTGGATTCCGTTGAGTTCTGATTTCATGAATTTATGGAGCAATTGTCTTCTAATTTAAACAAGGAGAGCTTTTACCAAAAGATGACAAAACTCAGTCATCTGCAGAGTACTTAAAATAAATAAAAATGAAATATCTTCCATAGCTTTACAGAAGGATGACCGAGGTGTCATCAACAACCCAGGTGATGAGCAGCTTACCAAGTCCCATGGCTTTGCAACCTGAAGCAATCTCCTTATTTGTTCCTTTGCAACCTGAAGCAATCTCCTTATTTGTCCTCTCTCAAGGTATGCAATAATTGCTCCAGGGATCAAATACTTAATAGAGGGCATAATGAAGTGTGAATGATTAGTAGAGTGTACAGTAATTTGCGTTTCAATGACTCCATTTAGAGCAATTTCGGAGTTCATTATTGACTTGCTACACTGGCAAATGAACAACACAGGTGTGCTAGAAGAATACTCCTAAAACGATTTTATTTAGGATGAAGATTTCTGAGTGTCTTTGTGGAGAGTAAATATATAATTATAAATTAGTAGAGAGAAATGGAATCAGGGATACCGATCCATTAACTAGGCACTCACCAATCAGCCTATCCATTAGTCAATAAGTAAGCAAAGTGATTAGGAGTTGGAAGTGAGTAAAAGTGGTTGTAAATACAAAATATGTGTTTCAACACAAGATGTTTAGGAGTGAAGGAGTTGTGATAGGAGTTAAGTGTGTATTTGGTATCTGATGGTGTTTCAAGGTCATGGTCTGCATTCATGTTAGGGCATTCCATCGTAATATAAATCAATGCTGCCATCTTTTCTGTGTTAGTAGTATCTGAAACCACATCATTGTCTTCACAATCGATCATGTTCCCCTCAATTTCACTTATCTCCCCAAACCTAAAATAATTAAAACATGCCCTATATACATAATTCAAAACATTCTTAATCCATCTCTACTGGTCCATAGAGACACATGAAAATGCAGGATAAATTATGACCACTCATCTCCCCCAGTGTTGAAGACAAGCACATTACAAGCACAACATTACCCAACAGTGTTCATTAAGCACTTGCCTTAAGTAAACAAATCCATAAGAGATGCAGTTGCAAATTCTCTGGACACAAGGAACAGGTCACCATTTCAATGAGGTCTGAATATGCCCTAGACTGAAATTTAAAAATAACTTCTACCAAGAAAGCATGCTGAATCTACTTTGATTTCATAGCCTGGTATTTTGATTCTGTCATCTGAGAGAAAGAGGGCTATTTGTCAATGTTCATGTTTAAACAGACAGTCTTGAAATGCATTATTTTATGAATTATAGAAATGAAAACCCAAAGCATCTTTAGTGTAATACATTTGATCATAAAATGGGAAATGCTCTATAAACATAAACTCAGCACCGGGAGGCATGCATATTTTCTCCTTCATTTATTTCTGCTTTTCTGAGTAACAATTCATCTCTGATTTTATATCATTCCATAAATTTCACACCAGCTAATAATTAACTTATTCTGGGGCAGTGCAACCTGTGAAAAGACAGCCCGGAGCTACTAACACTACCTCAGGAGAACATGTTAATGGCTTTTCTCAGGTACTTGTTTGAAGAAAGAAGAATAAGGCAAAGAAGAAGTGAATCCAATAAGCATTATGTGGCAGTGTTGCTTTTAGGATATGATAGCATGAATAATTTATCAAACACATCCGTGGTTATATTTAGCCTTGTGCTGTGCAGGTGAGCACGGGCCCCATGTTCCTTTAGCATCTTTTGATCTCACAACCACCAATGTTTGATCACCAGCCTTTCCAAGAGCTATTTGAAGGCAGATGTGTTTCTCTGTTTATTTTCTCACCCTGTAACCCAGAAAAATTTAAGAGTTTTTGTTGTCTGAATTTACACAGACTTTTCCCAAAGGGCAAAACACCACAGTAAAAGGACATGCTGTGTGGACTATTTGCTCCGGGATGGATTTGAACCTTGCTGTGAATACCTACGCGCTGCCTTTCACCATCATCCCCTTCCAGTAATCTGCTTCTGGGCTCTCTACTGGACCATTTGTTCAAGAAACACAATAATGATAAAGACTGAAAAGTGGACTCCAAAGACAAGCAGCTATGGCTGTAACATCCAGGCCACTAGGTTTTATATTTCCTTGTTATGGACTAAATTGTGCCCCGCTACTGCAAATTAGCAATCCTAACAGCTGTAAAGAAATATGACCATGTTTGGAAATAAGAGCTTTTGAACAGTTAATGAGGTCATACGGGAGCAGGTGGATCCTAAATCGAATCCCTTCTGAGTGGTGTCTGTCTGATAAAAAGGGAGGATAGATTTGGAGAGGGACACACACACACACACACACACACACACACACACACACACACGGGGAAGATGCCATGTGAAGAATCAGTCAGAAGCCAAAACATAACAAGGAATTACTAGGACTACTGATAAAGGAAGGATGCTACCCTGGAATCAGTGCCCTGATTTGAATTTCTAGCCTTCAAAATTGTCTACCAATAGATTTCGGTTAAAGTCAACCAGTTGTAGGGTTTTTGTTATAACAATTCCAAATACCTAAGACAAAGCTTTCAAATGCCATTTTATCCAGATTAAATCTCCAGAGTGAAGCACAATCAATTGCTGAGGCAAAGTAGGAAGACATGATTTGTCTGGTGACCAAGGGAGTAAATATTGCTACACATCAGGTAACAAATATATATACTGAAAACACAACTAAATATGTGTTTAAGCTGACCAGGCTTGCCTAAGTTTATGCAGTAGTTCAATGTCTGCTTATTAACGGGGCGCGATAATTATTAGATGCCTCTAGCTTCACCTTCAAAATATCTCAAAAATGATAAAAATGTAAGTATACAAATATGTATACTTACACTACTAGGCACACATGTATAATTGTATACATGCACTATTAGACACTTAACAAAATAATACCATTTTACCACTCGTCATATAGATATATTTAATTTTTTTCATACGATACTATATATGTAACAAATATTTGCCATTGAAATCATTTTCATGAGTACAATTCAGTAACATTATGTTCATCATGTGCAACCATCACTGATATCCATTTACCAAGTTATTCATCATCTTTACAGAAACATATTGCCTCATAAGCAATAACTCCCCACTACTCATTCCCCCCAATGCTCTTTTGGTCTCTATAATTGTGCCTATTCTAGCTATTTTATATAAGTGGGATCATACAGTATATCCCCATTTTGTGTCTGTTTTATGTCACTCAGAATTCATTCATGTTGCAACATAAATTAGAACTTAATTTCTCTTTGTTAAGTAATATTCTATTTATGGCTATACAACTTTTGTTCCTTTATTTGTTGGTGGACATTTAAGTTGTTTCTACCTATGGCTATTATGAATTATGTTGCTGTGAAATTGGTATACAAGTGTCTGTTTTAGTTCCTACTTTCAATTATTTTGAGTAGATACCTGGGAGTAAAATTGCTGGGTAATGTGGTAATTGAAGATTCAAGTTGAAATACGGAATTCTTGGATAGGAAAAATAAGGAAAGATGTGAGAAACATCAAAAGAAGATGGAAAGAATACACAGAGCTCTGTGTCAAAAAGAATTTCTCAATGTTGGAATGTTCCAAGAGAGAGCTAGCACAGGACCCCCTGGCACTGAGGGGAGCTATATAAACTGCACTGAAGGTATTTGTGTACAAAGGAGCTCCTGAAATTGACACACAACCAATTTAAATGTTTCAAAAATTTCATGAAGCACTAGAAGCACTCCCTCATCTATGCCAAGAAATTTGAGATAGGCACCTGGTGAACCAATTGCAAGAGATCCATATTTGTAACCCTTCCAAAGAAAAATGACCTAACAGAGTACAGAAACTGTCAAACAACATCACTTACATCACATGCAAGTAACATTTTTTTGAAGACAATCCAACAACAGTGTACTGTCTGAAATTCAAACCAGATTCAGACAAGTCACTGATGATGTCAGGTGGAAATCGACTGAGAACAGAAAAGAAAGATGCTTGCTTATGTTTTATTCATTATGTAAAGGCATTTGACTATGTGGATCATAAACTACAAGTAACATTGAGAAGAGACATTCCAGATCACTTCATTGTGCATATGTGGAAATCATAAATGGATCAAGAGTCATTTTTTCCCTAGCAGAAGTATATGATGCATGGTTTAAAAACAGGAAAGATGTATGTCAGGGTTGTATCCTTTCGCCATACTCTTTCACTCTGTGTGCTGAGCAAATGGTCCAAGAAAACAGACGATGTGAAGAAGAGCTCATAATCAGAATTAAAGAAAGTCTTATTAACAACCGCAACATGCAGATGACATGCAATCTTGCTTGTTGAAACTAAGGAGGACTTGAAGAATCTGCGATGAAGATTAAGGACTGAAGTTTTCAGTGTGGGTTGCAACTCAATGTAAAAGAAACCAAAGTGCCTCAAAATAGGATCAATTGATGACATTCTACTAAATGAATAAAAGATTGAAGTTCTCAAGGATTTCATCTTGTTTGGATTCAAAGTCAATGTTCATAGAACTGACAGTCAAGAAATCAATGACCTATTACACTGGGCCAGTCTGCTGCTACAGACCCTTATAGTGTTTAAGAGCAAGAATGTCCATTTGAGGATCAAGGTGCACTTGACCCAACCCATGGCATTCTCAATGGCCTCATATGCATGCGTTAGGTGGGTGATAAATAAGACAGAATGAATTGATGTATTTGAATGATGGTGTTGGTGAAGGATATTGAAAGCACCAAAGAGTGCTTCAGGTAAATCTGTTGCACATAACCTCTTTAGAGTATTGAGAAGCAAGGATAGTGCTTTGAGGACCCAAACCATGGTATTTTCACTTGCCTCATATGACATTTGAAATCTGACATTAGTGCCAGTCTGTCTTGATGGGTTCCAGCTTATGTATCTGGCTTTTACCTGGTCTATTTTTAATATGCATATGAAAGGTGGACATTGAATAAGAAAGACAATAGAACAATTGATTTATTTGCATTGTGGCACTGGCAAAAAATACTGAAAGTACCATGGACTGCTAAAAGGACAAAATGATCTGTCTTGGAAGAAGTATGGTCAGAGTGCTCCTTAGAGGCAAGGATGGCAAGATTTCCATCTTATGAACTTGGATATATTATTCGAAGAGGCCAGACCTTGGGGCAGGACTTTGTGTTTGGGTAAGTGGAGAGGCAGTGATAAAGAGAAAGGCCCTTAATGAGATGGATTGGTATTGTGGCTGCAGTAATGGCCTTAGACATAAGAACAATTGTGAGGATGGCCCAGGACCGCACAGTATTTCGATTGGAACCAACTCAGGGGCACCTAACCACACTAAACTCCTAGGCATGTTTGTGTTTAGCTTCATGATGGAGGGTGGGAGCTTGTCATGTGGGACACTCACATCATCAAGTTTGAAATGTGACATTAGTGCCAGTCTGTCTTGATGGGTTCCAGCTTATGTATCTGGCTTTTGCCAGGTCTGTTTTTTCCCTTGATTCATAGATAGCTTGCCTCTGACAGGCTTACTCTAGAGAATTTCAGCTCTGGCAGCAGATGCAGACAACAGCCTTACAGAGGTGACTTAGCTCCTGTGTATGTATAAGGTAAAATCCCTGTATAAAGTCTCTTTATACACACAGTCAAGCACATGGTTGCACACAGGAACTTGTATGCATGTAAATAATTCTACTTTTCTGACTGAACTCTGATTTATGAGATCTTAGAGGTATCTTACATAAGAGTGCCTGTGTACCTGTGTATGTGTGTATGAGAGAGTGTACGTGTGAGGAGGGCTTGTGATAAAAACAATATGGGTTAGAGTGATTAGTGGTAACCTTGGGTTAATAACCACAAGGTGAGCAGTTGAAATCACCAGCCAGCTCTTCAGGAGGAAAAGGAGGCTTTCTCCTCCCATCAAGAATGACAGTCTCGGAAACGCTCAGAGACAGTCCTACCCTGTCATGTATGGTCACTATGAGAAAGAATGGATTTGATGGCCAAGAGATTTGAGCTTTTTAAAGACACAACTTTAGTTTATCCTGGGAGATGTTTTTCTTGCTCTATGAAAATTTAGTGCATGCACTCCTAGCTGCTGGGGAGAGACTCCATTTTTCCCCTTGTATTTACATTGAAACACAAACTGAAGTGATTCTGCCATCTTTAAGAACTACTTCTATAGGCTCCCTCAGTGGTGATATTCAGCTAGTATAGAGTGTAGTAGAGAGGATAGTCTTGTGGATTGAATGACCCCCCCTCAGCCCCTCCTGTCCCTGCTGCATTGGTGAATGCGACCTTGCATGGGAACCTATGGTTTTCCTTTTCAGGTGT
>NW_022107431.1:23793781-23795786 GCF_000313985.2 Echinops telfairi | reverse complement strand
TGGCAATTTGTTATGGCAGACCCAGGAAACTAAGATTCACATGGAGTATGCATGTCTCCTTCCTAACACACCTCCAGTTAGAAATGGCATATCCCTCCCTGCTTCTGTTCCAAGAACACATCCAAGGAGCCACTTAGAAGCTAACCATGTGATTGATGCTGGTGGCAGGTGGAATTGTTGACAAGGCGGCTTCTTCCCAGTGCCAATTGCATTGCCAAGAGGTACAGCTAGTAACACTGCCACTCATAACTTTATGCTAAAAACATGCTGATTAAATCAGAACCACCCAACCTTTTTTTTTTTTTTTTTATTGAAATTCAGCCTGGGTCTTTACCTGCTTAGGGAATAATGAGTCTGCCCCCCAGGGATCCTGGGAGGAAGGTCTGGCCAACGTTAGGGTGGCATGTTCAGTGAAGTCTTGAAGTGAATGGAGGAAGGACAGCTTGTCACCACTTCAGAATAGATCCGGTCCATGGAGAGCAAGCTACAGTTGAAATACCCATTTGAAAATTCCAAGCCAACCGCCAATACCATTAACATCCCAGTTGCAGCTGAATGGGTCCTGACGGTGGCTAGCCAACTCCTGAATGCAGCAAGTCTACCACGATTTGATCCTTTTGTTGCTTAGAATTGGCTATCTGTCGGTACAGACATCACCAGACTGGAATATGTGATCCGTACCAGCTGTGGTACACCTGTGGAATCAGCTGGCTGACTGAGTTTATTGGCCTCTCTCCCTCTTCCCATTCAGACTTGGAAACATTTGTGCAAAAGTCAAAGTGAACTCCTCCTTGAAATTACATTTTGCACTATTTAAATGTTTCTGTTGATTTTTAGGTGTACATGACCGAGCCTGTGTGCAACAGGATGAAGCACCACCCAATCCTGTGCCATCCTCACAATTGTTTTTCTGTTTGGGCCCATGGTTGCAACAGGGCCTTCCATTTTTTCACTGCCTCTCTACTCTTTCAAGATTTTATATTAGTTGTTTTTTTTCTATAGAAATAAGTGATCATAGATTACGGTTTAGAATGACATCAACAGCTAACTAATTAGAACTCACATATGTTTATGTTTTTTCCTGATTTATTCATTTGTATGTAAAGTTGTTTTTCATTTCCTTTTTTTTCTGATTTGATTTTCTATTTTGGCATTTCCTCCTTATGCTTGTTCTATGGATTGGTATTTTGTGATCTAAGACAAATCAGGAAATTATCAGCGAGGCAAGATTTAGTAAGGACTGTGTGTCATTCCACAAGCCGTCCATCTGTGACAGTCTCTCTAGTAAGAACAGCAATCTGATAAATGTTTGACTTTCTTTACTGACAGTTTTAGCTCTCCCAAGAAAACAAACAGAGCGAGTATGTTATATTTGGTTCTCCTCGACATGGCTACGTGTTTTGTTTCATCAAGATAAAGCACGATTAGGAATATCCTACCCTGGTCAACTTAGCGTCTTAAAAACCAATGAAGGTAGTGCTCTACCTAGTCAGACTTGTTGTGGTAAAGGGAAATTCATTATTTATGGCTCTTCTGTCCATTTCTCTGTAACTACCACTGAATAATTGGATGGTATCCTACATATAAGGTGTAGAGGACTATAATTCAGGGACTGGTCAGTTTTGCCATCACTCTGGGTATAAGCAAGAATGAATATCCTGGATAAAGGGAAGCAAACCCTTCTGAGGCAAGCCAATAGCCTACACTTCTTTCCTCCCATTCATAAACATCCATTGCCAGAGGCTACAAAGCAATTGGCTAAGAGGTTAGGAAAGGAAACGTATTTTCCAACAAGCTCACATAGTTGAAGATACTAAATCTAGTGGCAGAGCCTGTCAAGGGGCAAATGCCTCTCAAGCCGCCAGTTAAGATTTCTGAGGATCTATATGCTAGGACAAAAATGAAACAAGAAATTAATTACTGCACAGAAATGATTGAAACCTATTTTAGAACTAGCCATATCTTATTCTAGATTAAGATTCTTAATGTCTGCAAGAAAGCAAAA
>NW_022107431.1:23792527-23793545 GCF_000313985.2 Echinops telfairi | reverse complement strand
AACTTGCTGCAAGGACTATGTAGTACTCACAGACAATAGTCACAATATTAGGAGTTTATCAGGGAAGTTAATAAGTGACTACAAGTCAAGATTGGTAAAGAGTAAGGATACAGTCATAGGTCCACAGCATCACTGTTCTAAGCCAGCAACCAAGTTTCTCTCTAGTCCTCTAGAATCTCAGGTACATAGTCCCTTGGCCTCTCCCTCCCTGGAGTAGGAAGCCCACCTGCTGCTCTGCCCCAAGGTCTCATGTCTTTGCAGTGCTCCAGTTTTCCGTTTCATGGGTTCATTGCCTCACCCACTGGTCCCAGCCAGGCTCCTTGGCTCTGTCCCATAGTCTCTGTGCCAAAGTATCTGGTGCCTCTGCTCTGGGCCTCCACCACCTCAGGCAGATCTGGAACATCCTCTTCCAAAGGTCCTGTGCTTTCTCTCTCTGTCCAACATGGCTCTTATACAGAGAGAGCGGACTTTGGTGCAGGTGTAGTTTTTTGTTTTTGTTTTCCTTTGGCAGATCAGACCCCCAGGAAACAAGAGGTGTGATTTGATTCACACTATACTGAGCCAAAAGCAGAGCAGCAAACTCACTGCTATTGAACTGATGTCAACTCATAATCCTGTCCAGTAGGACAGCAGAGAATTCCTTCAAGATTGGGGTTACAACCACAACCATAAAATCTAAGAATCCTGTATCTCACATAAAGAATTCGGGCCATGTGAAGTGACTCACCCACCGAGGTCATTCAGACATGAGTCCTAATGGGCTTTGGATTCAATATAAAGGTGATTAATGTGTCTAAAAGACATTATTGGAGATGACAAGATGAATTACTTTACCAAAGAACTACAGTCTCTACTAATACTAAAGTTTAAAAATATATAAGCAAAAAATATAATCATTGAAAATAAGAACGCATTAGATTGATTAGCTTCTGATAGACACACAAAGGAGATTAGTAACCCAGAAAACAAGTCAATAAAAATATTCAGACTCTTCTGCAGAAGGGCCCCAGGGAGGAGA
>NW_022107431.1:23772877-23789505 GCF_000313985.2 Echinops telfairi | reverse complement strand
AAAAAAAAAAAGAATGATATACAAATGCACTTTACATAATTGATGTGTGTATGGATTATGATAACAGTTGTATGAGCCCCTAATAAAATGTTTAATAAAAAAAAAAAGAAATTGGAAATATCATGGCTTTGGCCAAGCCCTCAAAATGCCATTTTTGCCTTTGATACATTAAGAGGATGTTTCTTATTGGTGCAGTTGTGAGGATTTTTGTGTGCTTTGTTGTGGTATTTAATCCATATTGAAGGCTATAGGCTTTGATCTTCATCAGCAAATGTTTCAAGTCCTCTACATCTTCAGCAAGCAAGGTTATGTCATCTGCTTCACAGGTTGGTAATGAGTCTCCTCCAATTCTGATGTCATTTTCTTCATAGAATCCATCATCTCTGAATATTTGTTCAGTATACAGTTTGAATATTTATGGTGAAAGCATAAAACTCTGACACATTTTTAAAATGATTTTAAACCACATTATCCCTCTATTATGTATTAATGATGTCTGTTTTACAACTTTTATTGCAAATTAGGTGGGGATTTACATTTCTGATTTTTTAAAAAAATTATCGACATACTTTATATCACAGTTCAATAAATCAATTATATTAAAAAAGTTGTACAATCATCATCACAATTTTAGAACATTTTCTTTTCTTTTTTTTTTTGTACTCTTTGTTATTAGCTTCCCACTCTCCCCCAATCTCATGTGCCATATTCCCAAGAAACCAGATACCGTCTCTGTAGATTTACCTAGCCTGGATTTCATATACAGAAACATACAAAAATCCCCACAACAAAAACAAGAATAACAAAATAAAACAGAAAAGCTCTCAATCAAAATGAATGCAGACAATATTAAAAATTAGAACAGACTTAAAATGTGTCACAAAGGAGATTGAATGATAAAGTATTTAACTGAACTGCATCTGTAACAATCCACCTTCCAGTGCATTCTGCAGGCTTGCATGGCTGTTCACGTCCCTGCTCTGTGGCCTCAGAGAATTCACTGGAGGCTTAATTCACATGTATTTTTTCACTTCAAAAAAAAACAAACCAACTGAAACAACTTTAAAATGGGTCAAAAGGGAGGTCAAATGATAAGGTACTATGTTCTAACCTAACTAAAGCTGCCATAGTCGACCTTACAGTGCCCTCGGTCTGATATCAAGGCTATTCACGTTCCTCAATTATGGTCAGAGGGGATTCACAAAGCCTTTCTCCACGTGTGGGTCCTGAAAATGGATTTTGAGCTCCCATTGTTAGCCCTAGCCTTCTTCAAACTGTGTGTTCACAAATGAGGCTCTGATGATATTCCCTCCTTCCAATTTGCTTTTATTATTTCCATACTTTGTATCACATAGGATGGTGTGGATTTAGTAGTTGCCTCACTTAGATGGCTACTTGTTTGAAGAGAAGCTTCTAAGACTCCAGTTACAGTTCTTTATGATACCTGGGCACTATCTGATTTCTTTAGCACATTTCGCTATAGCATCCATATCTTCAGTGATTCTATATAGTTCCCACATGAGCAAAATTAAGTGCTCTTTCTATTCTTCTCAATGTTGCCTCAAATTTGGGATGATACACACAGGTGAATGCCTTCGCATAGTCAATAATACAGGTAAAAATGTTTCTGATATTTTCTATTTTCAGCCAAGATCATCTAACATCCATTGTGATATCCTTTCTTACATGACCACTTCTAAAACGGGCTTGACTTTCTGGCTGTTTCCTGAAGATGTATTTAATTATTTTTGGCAAAGATTTATTGCCTGCGTTATTAATGATACTGTTCGATAATTTATCCATTCTGTTAGAACCCCTATCTTTAAAATTGGCACAAATACAGATCTCTTCAAGTAAGTTGGCCAGGTGGTGGTCTTCCAAAGTCCTTGTCATAACCAAGTGGTCACTTCCGGTACTGCATCTCTTTGTTGAAACATCTCAGTTGGTTTTTCATCACTTCCTGGTGCCATGGTTTGTTGCCAACGCCTTTAATCAGCTTCGACTTCGACTTTTGGTAGCGTTAATTTTGATTGCATGCTACCTCCTGAAATAGGTGAGCAGTGACAAGTTCTTTTTTATACAATCGGTTTATTCTACCCACCTTCTTTTCATGATTCTTGTAACATGCACTATTTTGCTCATAAAAAACTTGATATTGCAATTTCAGTCTTGACATTATTTTTTCAGCTTGAGAAATGCAGAGCATATTTTTCCCTTTTGCTAGCTTCAGTCTTTGTAAATGTCATTATCATACTTTTTCTTTTGAAGTCACTCTTTGAAATGCCCTGTTTCTTTACTTCATCATTTTTTTATTTCCATTACCTGTACTAAATTCAAAAGCAAGTTTCAAAGTCTCTTCTGAAATCCAATTTGATCTTTCCTTTCCTGTCCTTTTAATGATCTTTTGCTTTCTTACTATATTGCTTTCATTGTCTTAGCTTTAACCTTAATTTGTGCATAGCTATTGATGGTCCCTTTCCACATTTATTCCCTGGCCTTAGCCTCTGGTCTTGTACTGATGATATTGACCTTCTCAAGCATCTCTTTACACTGATGTGGTGGAATTGGTCCCTGTGTATTTCCCCTGTCATTTACATGGTTGATTAAAGGTATTTCCAAAGAATGGGTCATTGACCTTTACAAATCCTATCATGTGATCTCTGACATTATTTCTATGATCAAGGGTGTATTTTCTAACTACTAATCCTTCTTTGTTCTCAACTTTCACATTCCAAAAACCATGTAGTTAGCAATGCACTTAATTGTAAGTTTGTTCAATTTCAGAAGTTGGACATTGGTAAAAATTTTCAATTCCTTTATTTTTGTTATTAGTGTTTCATATACAAACTTGAACAATTAGCGTTCAAATTTGGTCTTCCTAGTAGTTATATGGATATTTTTCTAATATTGAAATTATTGTACATTAGGATAGATCATAATATTTTCTTATTCTACTGAGTATGATACCATCTTTCCTCAATTTGTCATTTCCAGTATTAAAAATATCAGTCTATTTCAACTTACTAATGCTCAGAGTACCTATGCACGAGCATTTCATTTCTTTTTTTGACAACTCCCAACTTTCTATATTCATACTTAGTACACATTCAGTGTTTAAACACACACATTCACATACACATACACACAGAGATAATCTTGCACAATTAATATCCAATATTGAATATTTTAAGACAAGAAACATTACTAGTGATAAAGAGGAATGCCTCATTATAATAAAATGGTTAACCCACCAGGAGGATGCAACAATGTAAAATTTGGGTGCAATCAGTAATATATCTTCAAAATATATAAAGTGAAATGGTTAAACTAACTAGAAAAAATCCAAAATCCAAAAGCACATTAGAACGCATTTCTCTCACTAACTGGTGAAACAAGCAGACAACAAATCCATAAATATTTTAAGTACCTGGAAAATATAATTAACAAATGACCTGATTGTCATAAACACTGTAACAACTTCAGAATATACATTCTTTTCAAGTGTATATTTAACATTTATGAGACTTGATTTTCAGAAATCCAATCTGAACAAATTTCAAAGTATTAGAATCATTTAGGTAAGGTCTTTGCTAAAAGTGGTAATAAGTTAAATGGACCACAAGAGAGAGAGAGATCCTTATGTGTGCTGCAGGTCCATAATAACAAGCTCGGCTTTAACCATTTATTATGAGTCAGCATATGGTCATCCTCATGGCTATCCTTTGCTACAGCAAAATGGCATGAAGCAAAATCAGTAAAAGGGAAGACTCCTGGGATGAAGGCTTAGTGAACGCGGTCACAAGTCACCCAAAGGCCTCTCCAAGTGGGACTGTAGTGCACACACTTAATCCACCCAGCAATTAGCTGTGACAACACACGTGAATTGTTGCTACCCAGAAACTCATTAGAAACTCAGCACTCAGTTGTTATTGGGAATTGATCATGCTTCTGGCCACTACCTATAGTATACCTAAATTCTAATTTCCAGAGGGAAAGCAGGTATTTCATATACATTCCATTCCTTGTGGAGAGTTTAGGCATAAGGAGTCATTCATCAGTACTTACAGTGCTGGGAATCCTCCTGAAACTGAAATTCCCACACAACAGCACACAGTCAAATCTGGGGTCAGGCCTTTCAAAGGATATCAGTTAGAACTGCTCTGTTAACTCACCCAATGGATCCTAAGATATCACAATGTAAATCAGAAATACATTTTAAATGTCAATAAATACATGATGTATCGATACTTGTGTTACCACTAAAGCCAAATGTAGAAATTTATATTTTTAAAACCATATATTAGAAAAACGAAAGGCTGCAAATCAATCACCACCCTTTCCATGTGAATAAATTAGAGAAAGAAGAGCAAATTAAACCCAATATAATAAAATGGAAAAATATATATAATGGAGAGAATAAAGCCAAGAACTCTGGAAACATGGGCCGGGACAATGGCGGGACATGGCCGGGACAATGAAACCGGGTGCGAGAATTAGAATCCCAGTAGCCTAGGGTTCATGGTTCAGACTTCCCCATCCACTTTTCACCCACAGAGTGATTCCAGAGCTCCCTACAGTGTTTAAACTTCACTGCAGCCTTTCCCCATCCAGTACCAGGACCAGAGGGACTGTGTCCCCAACCCCCTTCACCCTAGAGCTGCAACCCACAAGCGGGGTGCAATATCCCCAGGTAGACTGTTTTCCAAGAGTTATAATCCCACGCCCCATGGAGAGCCTCTGAAAGCCATTCCCAAGAGCTCACCCAGCAGTTCCTTGTCTGGGCACCCATTTGCGGACTTGACTCCTCCCCTGGATCATGGCCCCCAGCATTCCACCTGCCAAGAGAAGCTGCCTGGGGTGAAGGGGAAGCAGAGTGACAGGAACCTGGTTCTAGGGGATCCGCTCCTGGTAGATAAAAACAGAAATAGATTAGACCCACTGCCGAGACTAGAAGAACCCAGGCAGACACCCCACAGCAGGGACACACAGCCTACTGAGCCACGCTGGGGTGAGGCAACAGGGCAGCCGAGAGCAGGGGGAGTGGAGAGCGCAGGTCCAGTGAGCCCTAGACCCACTGGGCCCATCTTGTCCCCATGGCCTGGAGTGCAGCCTCCATACCAAGACACCCTAAAAAACCTTTACAAACCTTTAATAATGTGACCACTCTGGGATTACCTGGGATTGCCACCAACGCACACCTGGTTCATTAGCAGCGTTTTAACATAAAGCATGGGAAAACTAGAAGCAAGTTTTAGTACTTCTGGGACGATGGCGCTGATGTAGGGATACCCCTCTGCAGTTCCCTGTGAGTGGTCACTGAATCAGCGGGCCAGGGGACCAATTCCGGAGATCCGACCGAGCCCTCGTCCTGCAGTGCCCCCAGGAACTTATGGCGGTTTTCCCACAAATGGCACAGCTGTACTCCCCACAACATGTGGCCTCCGGAGTTTTCCTACACCTGAGACCCATGTACCACGATCGCTTCTGTTTCCCAGCGCCGGCGACACATGGCCAGGACCCCAGGATCTACCCAACCCCGGAGACCTCCATGCACCCTGTTTCCCTGCTACACGGTCTGCTACATTTCCCGCCCCGAGGACCTGTGTACCTCCATCCCTTGAGTTGCTCCCTGACCCTCCCCCAGGCCACTGGACCACTCACATCACCCACCCATGCCCCTGTGTCCCCCATGCTGAGAGGAGGCCAGGATAACCTGCCCCTCTAGGGTAACACAAGGAAGTCAGTGTAGACTTCTGAGGTCTTGGGCACTGGAGAGGATTGCAGCCAGCAGATCTGAATCCCAAATGGGACAATCCCATATGTGAGCCCGCAACTAGGCCCTCCAGGTAGCTAACCTCACCTTTCTAGGGAGAGAGCCCCAGTGAGACAGAGACGCTGGTCTAACTCACAGTGTAGCTGGCTCAGAGAGTTGTTAGATCAGCTCTTACTAGCTTCAGAGAAAGAAGACACAGGGCTCTTTTGTCTTTCCTCACAGAGGAATTGGAACTCAGCATGTCAGGGTTACTCTGCGACCTTATTCACTCCTAGAAAGTAGACAGAGAACATGGGGTCCCCAGACCTTAGCCAGACCTTCAGATCATAAGCCCTTTCTCCCTGAGGCACTATCTATAATACCCTATATTTGAGATCATACCTTAAGGAGTGGAGAATTCTGAGTTGTGCAGCAATCTACCATAAAGGGTCTTTCTGTTATAATCACAAATAATAGAAGGATGCACTTTCTCTTTCATAATTAACAGGGTCAATAAGGAACTCTGGTAGATTTCACATACCCCTCATACACTCTAACCTCCCCAACCTCTAGAAACTGTTTCATACACCTCGACAATGCCCATTCTCCTCTAACTTAGCAAGTAAAAATGTATCTCCCATAACCTTCTTCCCCAATTCATTAAAAATGAACACACTTAATAGGAAGGCTTTCTAAGATTAATACTACCAACTAATACTCCTGAACACCTAGATACTATTACTCCTATTCACCCAACTCACATGCTCTCATCATCTACATGCATTGCCTTTTCTGGCACCTAGCTGATCCTTCCCTTATCTAAAGAGCCAGCCCCTTCTCCCTACAAATCACATAACCGACGCAGCACCTCAGTTCATCCACAGACAACCGCCAACACCAACAGCTCCCACAAAAATCTAGAGAAACAAAAATCAATGACTGGAGATGACCCAAACGTAACAGTTTACACAGAAGAGACAGTCCTTGAATTTCCAGGTAGACAATTCAAGAGAACGTTGTTGAGCGTCCTACAAGAATGTAGGGGATTAATCATGGAAACAGAGAGATACAAGAACTGAAGGGAAAGTCAAGAGTCAAGGGATGAGGTAGCAGAATTAAGGAACCAGGTGAAAAATCTCAACAATAGAATCAAAGAAATGAAAAATCAAATTAGTGAACTCAGAGATAACCAAGCAGAGTTCAGTGAACAAGAGAAGCCATCCAAGAAAAAAGCAAAAGCAATGAGAAAGCCTGAGGATGCTAAGGGATTCCATGAAGTGTCACAATATTTGAATTATTGGGGTCCCTGAGCAGGAAGAAACAGTTAAAGTAGTAAGGGAATTCTTGCAAGAAAACTTTCACAATATTACAAAGGAGGAGATGACAACCATCCAGGAAGCAGAGAGAACACCACTTAGATTAACCCCCCCCACCCAAAAAAAAACCCCGCATCAAGACAGATAGTAGTTAAATTATCCAACTTCAAATAAAAGGAGAGAATCACCAGAGCAGCTAGAGAGAAAAAAGCAGCCACATATAATGGTAAATAGATAAGAATAAGCTCAGACCTCTCACGGAGACCATGCAGAGAAGAAGAAATTGGAGCAACATATTCCAAAACTTGAAAGACAACAATTGCAGCCTAAGCATCCTTTATCAAGCAAAGCTTTCGATCCAACTTGAAGAAGAAATAAACATTTTCTCAAATAATGAACTATTTAGAGAATTAGTAAAAACAAAGCCAGCATTACAAAAATTACTACCCAGTTCTTTATGGGTGAAAAATCAACAACTGCAGTACAGGCTCATGAGATCACCAGAGGGGGTAACAATGCCCAGAAGCCAAAGCACGGAAAATAGCAATCGCACTCAAGACATCACAGCTTGAACGGAGTCCCCTGCGGTAGGAACAAGCAACAGAATGGGCACAATCTCAAGCAGGCAGGCCATCCAGTTCTCTGATGGGAGAGCAAACAGCCTGTTTGGGAGGTGGACCAATGTGAACGAACCGCATACCTTTCACTCAAGGTAAGTACAGTGTAGGTCACTTGGCTGGAGGGCACCTCTTGACAGCTGGGATCAAATGGAAGGGGCAGGGGGATGCTGTCTGCTGAGTGGTAGTTAAGGGATCTGGGGTGAGGTCTCCCATAGAAGAAGGCAGCCCTGTCAGAGGGATGAGGCTTACTAATGGGAGGGGCAGGGTGTAAGAAGGGAGAAAGAATGGTCAAGTTTGGCATGAACATAGGTGAGTGTCTGTTGAGGAAAGGAGAGAGAGGGGTGACCTCCAGGTGAGGGGAGGAGCGACTGGGGATGCTCTTGGGAACCTTAGGTGGGGAGGGTCTTTGGTGCCATGGGTCATGGATCGGGTGGGCAGAAATTACCTAGGGCATCTAGGGATCTCCCGGGAACCCAGGTCAGGTGCAGTAAAGCACTGGGACACTGAATTCTGTGTCTTCCGGGCACATGGCATGATACAGAAGCTGCATCGGTCTGACCCATACAGGATCCCCACTGGGTGAACTGGAACCTACATCAGACACTCTTTTAACATGAGGTCTTAAGCCAGAAAACACATGGTGGCAGCTGTACCAAGAGCTATGTGCTTGGTGGATAAACAAGATCTTGCTAAATTAATGCCCTGTGTGCTATAATAAGAAACGTATTATGCCAGCCATCCTGTGATGGCCATTCTGTTATATTTTGCTCATTCTGCTGTATATTTGGGTGTGTCTCAGAGGTGTGCTGACATGGAGGGTCACCATCTTGAAGCTGCATTGTTTCACTGTTTCTCCACAAGTGAAACTCAGAGATTTTGAAACTATAGGGAAATAAAACATAACCAGGGTTTGGGGAGAGGGTTAATATTGAGGGGTGGGGGAAACAGGAAGGAGATGCTGTCAAGAATTCCAGGAAGGAAAAATATGTTTGGAGACTGATTATGGAAGCCATTGTACTATGGAATGATATGGCATATGGTATGTATTAATTCCAAAGTCTCAGCAGATTAAAAAAGAAAAAGCAAGAGAGAGAGAGAGAAAGCATAGTTCTAGGAATGAGTTCCGAGCTCGCACTAATTCCTAGCTCCAACTTAAGAACCATTAGTTCTTATAACACGGTCCTGCTTGATACTCATCTTCATAAAATGATCACTGAAATTAAGGGTGCTACAGCAAAGTGTGGCAAATAAAGTAGATGGTGCCCGGTTATCAATTGGAATAGTGTCTGTGGCCTTAAAGGCTTGTATTAAAATAAGCATCCATCTAAGGGAGGAGTCAACTAAGTCCACACAGAAGACGCACCCCAGCTTGCGTGTTCCAGAGATGATGATTACAACATTTGAATATGGTGAAAGTATCAGGGCTAGAATTATGAACACCCAACTTATAGAAGGCTCTGGAGGACATTTGGAGCCTAAAACCCATCTGCAGAATATCTAGTCAGATCAAGCTACTGGCAGATATGCTCCAGCAAAGGGCAAGTGTCCTTAACAGCCTTACTATCAGGCAGAGCCACCTGTAATGATATTGACTATGCTGAATCGAACATGGTACTTGGCCTAAAGACATCTGAAATTGTTCTGGGTGCAAGTATCTCTTACTGGTTCCACGACAGAAATTTCTTCCCTGACTTTTTGAATGTTAATGCGGGTCCTCTCCCTTTCACACATTGTTTCTATTTTTGTCTTTACACTAATATGATCTTATCCTTATCACCATACTGGGATTGGATTTATATTGTTTTCTCTTGGGTTTTCCAGTGGTGAAGCACAGAAGGAGTGGCTGTATAGTGATCAGAATGGATACAAGGTGTTACAGGGAATACAGGGGTAGGGGATGGATGATAAGGAGAGAAAGGAGATTTCACGAATGGATAATGAGGGCAGGAAGGGGGAGGGAGCACTAGACCTGACCATGATTACACAACTCATCTTAAAGGTGATTTAACCACGGCGGGGAGGGTGGGGGGAGAAGGGTGCTCTGACTGTACAGTTCCCCTTGATAGGATTGAATGATTGAACTACTCAATTGTATGATATGTAAATTATGTGCCAATAAAACTGTTAGAAAAAAATTGAAATGGGAAAATTTATTAAAGAAAAACTGAAAGGTGATATTAATTATAAGTATTATATGTTTTCAAATGAAAATTTATTTATATATTAAAATAATAATATATTATTACCTTTATTCTGATCATTTTGAAAATTTAAATGTAAAGAAAAATTCTTGGAAGAAAGGTATATACCTTATTAACACTAACACAGAAAATGTAAAACTATAAATCAAATATATAGTAAAAGATAAACATAATAATAAAACATTTTTAAGGTAACCTCCAGTTGCAACTGGCTTTACCAATGAGTTCTACAAAATTTTAAATAAGAAATAACACTAAATATACATGAACTCTTCTAGAGAGTAGAAAAAGAAAAGAATATTTCCCAATTCTATTTATGAGTACAGCATAACCTTGATAGCAAAACTCAATGGAGACATTATAAGGAAGGAAAATTACAAAGGCAAAAATATAAACAACAAAATGTTAGCAAGTCAAATTCAACAATATGTAAAACTGGCAGTACATGATAAAAGTTGGGTCTATTCCCAGAATGTGAGTTTGGCTTACCATTAGAAAACGATTTGACATAATTCAGCACAGTGAGGAAAAAAAGAAGAGAACCCTATGATTATCTCATTATATGTGAAACAGCATTTGATAAAATGTTAACCCCTCTTCTTTGTTCATTGTTACAGAGCCAATGATACCTCATTATAAGAATACTAAACTTGGCTAGCGAGGCTTGGGAATATTGTAGGAAGTATTATCTTATGAAGGTATCTATAGAAACATAGCTTTTGGGGTATACTCATCCTATGTCACAGATTCAGACAATTGATTGGTCTAGTGGTGCTGGATTCCTGTCACCCTTCCACCAGCTAGGGAGCTTGATCCTTGCCTGAAAGACCTTGTTCTTGGTGGAAAGAAATTCCCTCCATAAAACTACAACTGTCTTGCATTTATCGCACTTGAGATAAGAAAGCAGTCAGAGTTACATTAACACCTTGGTTCCTGTCTGTTTATCCAACTGAGGAGCCACGTTCATAGAAGTAGAAAATAGGTGTTGAAAGACTGTTCCTGTAAATCAGGTATCTATTGAAACAGCATGAGAAGAGACTCAAGAAAGTTCAGGTCCCAAAGGCTAAGCCTTTGTCTGGGAAAAGTTGGACTCCCCAATTTTCTGGGGAGCCCAAAGGTGGACACAGGGATGAGTTCCCCAAACAGAGTGGAAAACAATATTTTAATTGGGGTAGAAAAAGTACCAAATAAACAATGAAGAAAAACTTGAAAACAACAAGAAATCTTAGAATCTGCCCTTGGAAGACTCGTTAGAAACGATTCTTCCAGCCAGGGAAACCAAAGATCTTATGGCGGAATTGGCTTTAATAGGGTCACAGGGTGAGGCACTAGCCAAAGGAAAATAAAAACCTGGAGTTTTGATTTCAGCAGAAGGACCTCATTAACACAAAAATACATATATACTCGTGTACAAGCCGTGCTTTTCAGTTCATTTTTTATGCAGTATTTGTGGTAAAATTAGGTGCCTTGGCTGATATTCAGGTCGGCTTATAGTCGAGTATATATAGTATGATAGCATTTAACATTCATGTTTGGTAGATTAATTTAGCAGCTCTCATTTAGCCTGCAGATACAGATCAACATATACTTTTGAATTTCAAAATAAAAACATTTCAATAGTCATGGAAACAGCTGTCAATAGATCAAAAGACGCGTCACATTGGGTACATCTGCTGCAGAAGACCTCGTTTAAAGTGCTGAAGAGAAGGGTAGTACTCTGAGGACTAAGGTGCACCTGACCCCAGCCAGGTTATTTTCAGTGGCCTCACATGCACGTGAATATTGGACATTTAATAAGAAAGACCTATGAAGAATCAATGCATTTGAATTATGCTCCCCAAAAATACTGAAAGTACCAGGAACTGCCAAAAGAATAAACAAATGGGCCTTAGAAAAAGTACAGACAGAGTGCTCCCTAGAGGAAAGAATCGGGAGGTTGTGCCTCAATATTTTGGAGATGTTATCAGGAGAGATGAGCTTGATGAAGTAGAAGGGCAGCAAAAAAGAGAACGCCCTTCAACAAGATGGGTTGACAGAGATAGCGGCAGCATTGGAAGGCTTAAGAACAAGTGTGAGTATTTTAAAAACACAGATTGAAAAAAGAGACTATCAGCAAGATGGCAGATTAGGTATACGGGCTGCCTAGTCCGTCTACAACAAAGATGTTAGGTACTTTCATGTCAGCTCCAGTCATAACAACTCCATGTACAAAAGATGGAAACAATGCATAATCCTCACAGTTGTTTTTATATTTGAGCCCATTGGTATAGTAACTATCAGTCCATCTTGTTGACAGCCTCCTTCTTTTTAGCTGCCCCTCCACTTTACCAAGGATTACGTCCTTCTCCAGGGATTGGTCTCTCATGACAACATGTCCAAGGTACCCGAGACAGTCTTGCCATCCTTGCTGACTGTACTTTCAAGACAGGGTTATTTGTTCTTATGGCAGGATATGGTATTTTCAATGTTCTTCACCAGCACTATAATTCAAATGTATCCAAGCTTCTTCAGTCTTCCTTATTCAACTCGCAACTTTCAGTTGCAATTGAGACAATTGAGACCCATGGCTTGGGTCAGGCACATCTTTGTCCCTAAAGTAAGATCATTCCTTTTCAACACGTTAGTGAGGGCATATACAGAATATTTACTCAATATAAAACAGGTTTGATCTCTTAACTGCTGCTTCTATGAACAACGATTGTGCATCCAAGCAAGACAAAATCCTTGACACCTTTAATCTTTTCTTCGTTTATCATGATTTTACCTACTGGCCCAGTTATGAGGATTTGGGTTTTTTTTTTACACTGACTTGTAGTATATATTGATGGTTGCAATCCTTGATTTTTATCTGCAAGTGTTTCGATACCTTCTTGCTTTCAGAAAGCAAGGTTGTGTCATCTGCACATTGAAGATTGTAAATAAGTTCATCTTGATGCAACATTTTTCTTCATATAATCCAGTTTCTCTTACTATTTGCTCAGCATACAGACTGAATAAGCATGCTGGGAAGATACAACCCAGTCACACACACCTTTCTTGACTTTAAGCCATGCAATATTCCTTTATTCTGCTCACACAACTGCCTTTTGATCCATGTACAAGTTCTGAATGAGCACGATAAGGTGTTCCGGAATTCCCATTCTTCTCAAAATTATTCATAATTTGTGGTGATCCACACCGTCCAATACTTTGCCACAGTCAAATGTGACTTATGACACACTGCTTCTCAGCCTTTTGGCTAAGATCAAGTGTAGTTAATATGAAACAAGTAAACATCTCTCTAGTATTCTCTGCTTTGAGCCAAGATTCATCTGATATCAACAGTGATTGACATCCCTTGTTTGAATTCCTCTTCTGATCCCAGCCTGAATCTCTGGCAGCTCCCTGTCAATGTACTACTGCAACTGCTGTTCGGTGATCTTTAGCAAAATTTAACTTGAATGGGATATCAATGGTATTGCTTTATAATTTGAGCATTCTGTGGGTCACTTCTCTTTGGAATGGGTACAAATATGAATCTCTTCCAGTCAGTTTGCCAAGTTACTGTCTTCCAAATTTCCTGGCATAGATAAGTGAGAGCTTCCAGTGCTTCAAAAGCTTGTGGAAACATTTCAACTGATATTCGATCAATGTCTGGAGATTTGATTTTGGTCAGTGCATTCAGCGCTGCTTGAACTTCTTTCTTCAACACTGTTGGGTTGGGCGCATCTGCTACCTCCTGAAATGGTAGACTATTGACAAGTTCAATATTGCAACTTGAGTCTCAATCTTATTCTCGAGTTCCTTCACTTTAAACTATGCTGAGTGTGTTCTTCCTTTTGGGTTTCTCATTCTATGCTTTGCACATTTCATTACAATACTTTCTTCATTTTCTGGAGCTGCCCTTTAAATTTTTTAAATTCGTTCTTTGACTTCATTTCTTCTATTTGTTTTAGCTACTCCGTGATTAAGAGCAGATTTCTGGTTCTTCTGACATCCACTTTGATCTTTTCTTTCTTGTCTTTTTAATGATGTTTTGCTTTTTCTACACGAATGATGGTCTTGATGTGCTCCAACAGCTCACCAATCTTCTGTCAACAGGACTCAGTGCAGCAAATCTGTCCTTGAAATGTTCTCAAAATTCAGGTGGGATGGACTCAAGGTCATATTTTGGTTTCTGTGAACTTATTTAATTTTCTTTAGCTTTTTCCTAAACTTACATATGAGCAATTGATAATATCTTCCACAGTCATTCCTTGGCCTGATTCTAGTTACTGATATTGAGCTTCTCCATTGTCTTCCCACAGATCTTATCAATTAGATTTCTATGTGTTCCATCTAGAGAAGTCCATGTGTATACTCGCTTTTTGTGTTGTTGAAAAAAAAACATATTTGCTATGAACAAGTTGTTGGTTTTGCAAAACTCTTTAATGCAAACTCCAGCTTAGTTTCTGTCAAAAAGACCATGTTTTCTAATGATTTCTACTTCTTCTTTGTTTCCAACTTTTGCATTCCAATTGCCAATAATTATCGATGCATCTTGTTTGCATGCTTGATCCATTTTCAACTGGAGTCCTTGGTAGAATTCATCACTTTCTTCCTCACTAGCTTTTATGGCGGGTGATAAATTCGAATAATATTTCTATTGATGGATTTCCTTGAACACAGATAGATATAATTCTATCACAGATAGCATTTTTACTTCTTGATTGACTTTACCACGTCCTTCTTTACAAGGAATACCAGCCATTCTTCTTGATTGTGTTACTTCTGGCAAAGTACATCATGTGACTTTCTGATTCAAAATGGCTAATATCCATCCATTTCAGTTCACTAATGCCTAGGATATTGATCTATTTGCATTCTATTTCATTTTTGAAGACTTCCAGATTTCCTAGATTCAGACTTAGCACGTGCTAAATTCTGATCTTTCCCTGGAGTCATGCCCCATCAGCAAATGAAGAAGCCAAAGGCGCATTCCCACAGGATTTATACAACCCGCATCACCATGGTCAATTGAACCATAAGACGACTTCTATTGTGTCACATTGTGAATTCCCTCCAAACTGAGGGGCCTATCCTTTGGCACACACTCCGACAACATTCTGCTTCAATTTATTAGGCCTTCAGTAATCCGACGATGATTTAAGCTATGGAGATGTTTTTCAGTAACTCCTTCCTCCAAGTGGAGAACTAAGTTCTTCATTGTGTTCTTGGTCACAGATTTTGGACATGTTGTCAGAATAGACAACAAAGATAGAAGTGACTGAATGAAGCCAATATAGAAGATAATCCTGAAACTCTGGTTTTCAGAGGAAAGTTTCAAGGAGTGGCTTCAATACCAGCTAAACGAAGAATCTGAATAAAAATGATAAACCAGGAGACAAAAAGGACTGTGAATTGTCAGTTTAGCTTGACATACAGCAGCGACTTGAATTTTTGCAAGGACCATTCTGATGGAGGGTGTGGTTATGTGCCATCAAGCTGGCTCTGACTCATAGCAACCCTGTGCACAACAGAACAGAGCACTGCCTGGTCCCGTGCCATCTTCACACTTGTCTTCTGTTGGATGCCATCAGAGCAGCCACTGTGTCCATCCATCCCACTGAACGTCTTCCTTATTTTCACAGCCCCGCTACTTTACCAAGCATGATGCCTTTCGTCGGGGACTGGTCTCTCCTGAGAACATATCCCAAACATATGACATAAAATCTTGCCTTCCTTGCTGCTAAGGAGCATTCCGATTGTACTTCTTCAAAGACAGTTCTGTTTGTCCTTTTATCAATCCATGGTACTGTCAATATTCTTCATTCAAATGCACCACTTCTTCTGTGATCTTCCTTATTCAACGTCCACCTTTCACATGCATATGAGACGATTGAAAATACCAGGCTTGCCAATGGGGGTAGTGGCTTGATAATTGATGCTATTTATCCAGGACCTCACAAGAGCCCACAACAGTGACTGGTAGCCAGGAAAGTATGACCTTCCCTTTTCCCCCTGCACCCTCCCAGTAACCAGTAGTGTGGCCAGCCCCCACTCTCACCCACCTGTTAACTCTTGACAAACCTCATTTGTGTGCGGCCCCTGGTCTTCCTGAGGTGAGAGACACACATTTGTGGCTCAGAAACTGGGTGCATATAACACCTAGGAATATATTTGTGGAAAAAAAAGGATTGAAGTTTGGAGAAATGTTTGAAGATGAGAGAATTTCTCCAGAGATCTGGAGTCTATTAAAATAATTAAACAGAAATAACATTCCTTAAAAATATATAATGACCGATATGATTTTAAAACAATTAGAGACAAAAAGAGGCACATTTAGTCCCAAAATCAACAATAAATCTTAATTTAAACTTTTAGTGGATACTATGGAAATCAGAAGATAATGGAATGGTATCTTTTAATGTCAAAAGAGAACAAAAACTGTCACCCTTGCATGTTAGAACTAGTGAAAATTTCCCTTGAAAGTGAAAGTTTCCAACAAGTGATACAAAATTAGTGGCAAGGAGGGTGTGAGAGGCCTGGTACGGATTCAGCAAGGGCAATGTAACCGAGAGAAATTACTGGAACCCAAATGAAGGCTGAGCATGATAGTGGAACAAGAGGAAAGTAAAAGGAAATAGAGGAAAGAACTAGGAGGCAAAGGGTATTCATAGAAGTCTAAATACATATATGTACATATATAAATATATTTATGTAGGATGGTGGGGAAATAGATCTACATGCATATATTTGTAGGTTTAGTATTAAGGCAGTA
>NW_022107431.1:23761587-23771657 GCF_000313985.2 Echinops telfairi | reverse complement strand
TCATTTTCAAAACATTTTCTTTCTACTTGAGCCCTTGGTATCAGCTTCTCATTTTTCCCCTCCCTCCCGCACCCACCCTCCATCACGAACCCTTGATAATTGATAAATTATTATTATTTTTTCATGTCTTACACTGTCTGATGAGGGTTATGTTTTCATAGAACAAAACTACACAAAAGCAATAGCATAAAATTGGGAGTAGTATGAAGCTAAATGAAGCCACATTTTATATGATTCTCAGCATTATTTCAGCAGCAATAAAATGTATTAATATAAGGTAAAATACGGTGAGCTAAGAATCCATATTTTGATCTCTAGAGGAACCACATCCTGCCAGAGGAACAAACAAATGAGTCTTGGAAGAAATCAAGACAAAATACCCCTTATAAGTGAAGATGGCAAGACTTTATTGCACTCACTTTGGACATGCCATCAGAAGAGACCAGGCCCTGGAGAAACAACATCAGGCTTCATCAAGCAGAAGATCAGCAAAGAAGAAGAAGAAGAAAACCGGGGAAGACCCTCAATGAGCTGCATTGCATTGGCACAGTGGCTGCAAGAGTGGGCTCGAATTTAACAGCAATTATATCAACAGTGAGGATGAGCCGCACTTCATTCTCTTGTACACAGGGTCAATGTGAGTCATAACTGACTCAGCTGTACCTGACAACAACAGCATCAGAATAATCAATAGCAGAATAATACAGGGGTAAGTCAAAATGATTGTTACTGGAATCCCAGTTCTCATGGGCATAGATTTATTTCCAACAAAGCATATTTAAGCACACGTCTATAATCAGTGGGTGATGGTTGCACGCAAATTCCGTAATAACACTTGTCTTGGAATCTTTAAGGTGGCTTAAAATAAAAAGAGGGGCAATCAAAACAGTGGCTTCAAAGGAGATCTCCGGGGCCTGTTAAAGTCAAGGCTAAATGGTCAATTCAGAAAGTTATAGTGACTGGTTTGGGGCACCCCAAAGGGATCAACTTGACTTCAACTCCAAAGGGATCAACTTGATCAACCAGGGGGTTCATTGGGAATTAGTTTCAAGAAAATTGAAAACTTCCTAGGGGAGAAAGAGACTCGTACATTTTTACAGGGGAGTTGTTTTCTACCACAACAATGCACACATTCATTCTTTGGGGGCACCAAAGGCTGTCCCATGAGAACTGTATTGGGAAACTCTAATCCATCCACCTTATATCTCTGATCTTGTTCATTTAGACTTCTTTTTCTTTCCAAAACTCAAAAAGCAGTTAAAAAGAACACTATTTGAGTTCCTCAATGATTTCAAAATAGCTGTTTTGACATCATGTAAAGAACATAGAATTCTTTGGGGGTAAAGACTGGAGAGAGAGAGAGCCAGAATACTCCTTATATGTGAGAATATAAAGACGTGGTCATTGCATTATTAGAAGAGACCAGTCACTGGGAAAAGACATCATGCTTGGTAAAGTAGAAGGTCAGGGAAAAGGAGGCAGACAGGACAATATGTGTCAACACAGAAGCTACAACAGTGGACTCAAATATAGCAACAATGGTGAGTTTGGTACAGGACCAAACAGCGGTTAATTCTGTTGTATGTAGGGTCACTATCGGTCACAACTGACTCAACATCTTCAAACACAACACTGAGAAGAACTCCTCCCTCTGATTTCCATCATGTTATCTATCACTACCACTGCTATCCAGCCAATGCCAACTCACAGCAACCCAATAGGACAGGTAGAACTGCCCTTGTGGATTTGTCAGACTACAACTCTACGTGAGTAGAAAGCCAAGTCTTTCTCCCTCAGAGAGGTTGGGGGATTCAAACTGCTAACTTTTTTGGCTAACAGCTCAACACATAACCACTACATCACCAAGGTTCCTTAGGAGTCCCTGGGTGGTTCAACTTGTTCAGAGTGTGCCTTTTAGCCACAAGGTTGACAGTCTAAAGCCATGCAGGAGAGTTCTAGTAACCGGTGAGTGGTCTGCTTCTCACAGGCCACCATCTCGAGCACGCCCTGGGAACTATGAAGCGCTCCTTTGCACCTGTGGGGTCAACGTGGGTCACGATCAACTTGCCAGCAACGAACAGCAAAACCACCATTACCTTAGTTAGGTTACATTTCTGTTCAAGTGGGCACTCAGATCACGGCCACTCTGTGTGCACCAGAGGGCCATAGAGTTTTCTTGGTTGTAATCTTTATCGAAGTCATGCACCATGGCTTTGCTCTGCAGAACCACTGCCCAGGCTAAACCACCCACTGCTAGGTTAGAGTCCATTGTAAGCCACTTGTGCAACTTAGGCTCCTCACTCTGTCCACTAAGATTTAGATATTCAGAATGTTGATTCCAATTGACAAAAGTATTCAATTTAGCACGAATTTCCTGACTATAACAGAGTAGCTGACTCTGCTAGCCAGTGGAATACAGAAATGAAAAAATTCAAAATAGGCAATATGGAAGATGAAAACATACTATGTAACAGGGGGCACTGGGCTGTAATCAAAATATCAGTGGTTCAAACACACTAGCCACTTGCTGAGTCAAAGAAAAGCTCTCTGCTCCCATAAGGAGTTATAGTCTCAAAAACCCTGGGAACCTTCTATGGTTGCTGTTAATCAGAACTGACTTGATGATAATGGGTTTGATTTTTGGTTTAGAACATGGGTCCTGCCAAGGGTGGTTTAGAAGGTTTTGTTTCCCCTATCAGACACCAGCACTTCTAATTTACTCACACGAACACCTAATCCAAGTAATAAATACTTGCTAGGCAACTACCACTTTCAATTACTCTAGTCTCAAAGAGTCACTTCCAAGGGCTTACAGCTTCAAATCCCCTCCTGTTACAGGATGATAAATGAAACAATACATTTACAGGGGGGATGAAAGTCTGAGAAGGCATCCCAGTGGGGATTATCCTTGAAGTTGGTTTTGAGGGACTGGGAAAGGAAGTGCAGACATGTTAATAATAATAGCTTGTGTTTCAACATAAAACACAGAGCTGAGGAGATTTGAGGGATTGAGGCATGAGGAGAGGGCTGTCACCTGGAGAGCAGAGAAAAATTTGAATAATGAGGTTCCTGTATAGATTGCAAGTGAGTGTGGACTTCATCTGCACAGAGGAGAAAATCATTAAGATGTTAAAATTTAAATCAAAGAAAGATTATTTTGGTGACAGCATAGAGATTTTATAGGAAGGAAGGCAGTAACAGGTTGGGGAACCTTTTTCCTGCAAAAGGCCATTTAGGAATTTATAACATTATTCTTGGGCCAGACTGGTCAGGCTTGTATTATTACTAACCCCTAATGTGAAGGCTGGACCTGCTTCTCTTGGCGAGGTGTGTGATGTTAGCTGGTAGTGATGACCATGGGTATGTTAGGCTGGGATGACTAGAAACAAATCCAGAGGCACTCATATGTGTGTAAGAGAGGGCTTTGCATCAAGAAGTAGTCATATATCAGGAAAACATCCCAGCCAAGTCTGGATACTAGTCCATAAATCCCTCTTCCACAATCAATGATGCAAATGCATCAAGATTACAGGCTGGTGGGTGAAAAGTCTTGGGGATCCAATGGCAGCGTCCGCATCACAGGGCTCTGAAGGTCTAGGTGTGACTCATCAACAGGAAGAGGAAGGCAAGAAGAGAGAGAGAGGGAGGTTCCCAAGCCTCTCCTTATGAGAAGGTCATGCCCACAAGGAGGCACCATCAGGCTGTGATCTGATTGACAGGTTATACTCCACCCCATTCACTTTTAGAGATGTATTCTATTTGTTCTTACTCGGTTTCTGAGTTCTGGAATTCGCAGGCATCTTAAATGCTTCAACAGGAGCCCTGGTGGCATTGTGGTTACACTTTGGGTTGTGATCTGCAAGATGAGCAGTTCGAAATCACCCACAGAATCTATCTGTATCTCCTTCTTATTCATATATAAGAATATATCCTATATCATATTATATCATATATGTCATATATATCTCATATTCTTATTCATATTACCCAGGGTTGGAATACAGTGCTTTCTACTCCCATAAAGAGTTACAGCCTTGGAATCTCAAAGGGCAGTTCTGCCCTATCCTATAGGGTCACTATGAGTCAATCTTGACTTGATGTCAGGGAGCTAACAAAGTATTTTTAGCATGTGGCAAGATTCTTCCTAAATCAACAACTCAGAGCAGGAGATCTGCAGCATGTTTAAACAATAAAGAACTTTGAAGAAGGAATTAATGGGGTGGAGAATTGCTGCTTTTACGCTCAAATAATCTCCTAACCACCCCTGCAACCAAATAGTTTCTATTTAAAAGTATGCTTCTGACTAAAGGGTGTGAGTCATTCTTGTATACGACTAAATTTAAAGAACCCTAGTGACTCAGTGGTTAAAGAGCTCAGCTTCTAATCAAAACAAGGCTAGCTCACCTCACTAGCAGCTCCATGGTGACAGGACATGGAAATCTTGGAAACCCCATAGGTCAGTGATCCTCTGGTCTTAGGGAAGCTATGAGTCACCAGGGACTCCATGGTGGCTGTGTGTGTGTGTTTTTTATATTAGCTATGTTTTATTCTAAATGCGTTTTTCTCTGTGTGTGAGTCTGCCTGTACTTCATTCTGTTTGTTTGTCTCTCTCTCTCTTCCTCTGTCTCTCTGACTGTTTTTCTTTCTTTCTCTATCTCATACAATACACACACAAAAGAATTTCACAAAGACAAGTTTGCAGATAATTAAAATATAGCATGTTTCTGGAATTGACCAGAGTAAAACTCACCCAAAGCAATTTTAAAAATATTTAATGTTCATCTTTTAAATATTGGTCCAAGACACAAAACCGTATCTCCTCCTTCCGTAGCGTACTCTTTTCAGAATCTGGAAGAATAGCTGTGAACACCTCCCTCAGTACTGTGGTTTTCTCTGATCCTGCCCGTCAAACAGCACTTCATCGCTGATTGCTCTCAGTGAATGTGTGGACATTGGAGTCTTTTGTTCCCTGATTGTACATCATTACAGGTTGTAGACACTTTCGAAGAACTCCAAAGATACAGTGAAGAGGCAGCAGTGGTTTAAACTTAGAGTATACATGGAATCTCTCTAGAATGAGACACTACAAACCAATAATACCGGCAGCTTCTAGACAGAGGCAGAAAGTGGCAGGAGGCAGACACAGGACATTCTCCTGTGTCCATTGCTTTGCCTTTTGCCTTTTGAATGCATGACAATGGAGGAGCACAGAAGTTCATTACTTCTACAGCACTGTTTCTACAAGTATTCCTACCTCTTCTCTCAATACAATTCTATCCCATTAGTGTCAATGGGTTGAAAAAACAGCCCAATTACATAATATTCATACATGAGAGGACAAAAATGGATATGTGATTATTCATGGACTTTATATTTCGCTAACAACTGAATACACTCCTTGCTCGGTATCTCCTATTCTTAACAGTCTGAAAAGGGGTCTTTTAACAGGTTGATTTGAGCTTTGATGAAGCAGAACCAGGCAAAGGGCAGGGGGATAGTAACAGATTCAGCAGGGACAGAGGTAGGAGGGGTAGTTAAGGTTATTTGAGAGAGATTAAGGCAAGTTACATAATTGAGATGTATGAGAAAAATGGAGTCCCTGGATGGTGCGAATGGTTACTAGGCTTTATCACTAACCCAAAGTTTGTGAAGCAGCTGGTGGCTTGAATTGACCCAGAGCACCTCAGAAGAAAGTCCTGGCGATCCGGCCTGGTGAGCAGTTTCCAATCGCCTTCAGCTTTAGCAATGGACAGTCACTAGAGAGCAGGATCATTTGAGCAGTTCCCCCTTGCCAAGTTCTTATGCCCAAGCACAGTGTTGCACCCAGTGTATTGAGGGCCTTCCTTTTTTCCCTGCCCCGTCCGCTTTAACAAGCATGATGTCCTTTCTCCAGGGCCCGGTCTCTCCTGACCATATGTCCAAAGTCTGTATGATACAGTCTTGCCATCCTTGTCTTTAAGGAGTACCCTGGCCATACATCTTCCAAGACAGATCGGTTGGCCCTCCTGCTGTCCAGGTACTTTCAGTATTCTTCTCCAGCACCACCACTATGACCCAGAACCTTGTAGTGTTTTGTTCTGTTGAGCAGAGGGTCGCTATGGATCAGAACCAACTCACTAGCACCTACCAACAACAAGCAGGCCAAGAGGCTACGGGAGGAGGGAAGAGTGGAGAAGATGAGGAAGCTACACTCTCCTTCCTAATCTGTCCTCCTTCTAATCTTTATCCCTCCTCCCACTATTTTCCATTCAGCTATCCATGTAAGAACCTACATTTCCTTCAATAGGATAAGTTTTCCATTTATCAGGAAAACACTACACAATATTTATATAGATGATTAGGGAAGTGTTAGATTATGTTTGTTACAAATTTATTAATTTTAACATGAAATTCTGTTCACACACTTTCAGTTTTCACACTTTGTGACTCGTAAGATTCACAACCTAAAAACAGAAACAAGAACCACCCTCCGGCAATCCTCAGAGTGAGCAGTGTTGCCTCAGTCAACTGAGTTCTGTTGGGCAGTTGACTAGAGTCCTTCTGGCATTTTGCATTTGTTTCTGGGGAGATGGCGGTGAAAGGGTGGAATCAGTAGCCAGGACGCTGACCCTAGTCACTGAGCTTTTGGGTCCAGTAAGAAGCCAGTTTAGAAATTTGATTTAAAACTCTATGGGGAAGAAAAGGTTTCTAAAAAAATTAATGTGGATTGTCATGCAAATAGCTATACATTCACTATAGAACAGAGATTGCTCTAAAATATACAAGTAAGAAACTCATTTTTAGATGTTTTATTTTTACCTAGGAGAACGGGAAGGACAGAGCTAAAGCACGACATATTCTAGATGTGTCTCAATGCTATTTTTTCCCCCGTCATTTCTCCCCACTCATGCAAGTCAACTAATCCTAACAAGATACTGTTTTCATTTGGAAATGCCGCTTACATATGAAGATAACATCAACTTTATAATAATCTACATATACTTTCAAAAGCGCATTACTGTCCCCCGCTATTTCTAATTTCTCCAGAACTTCTCTTTTCATTAAAACATTGCCTAAATTAGGAGTTGTACATTTAAGCCTATACTAAACCCAGCTTACATGGAACGATTCTATTCTAGCTAAGGAGCCCTGCTGGTGTAGTGGTTAGGAGTTGTGCTGCGATCCAAATGGTCGGCAGTTCAAAACCACTAGCAACTCTGAAAGATAAAGACTGGGCTTTCTGCTCTTTAAACAGTTACATTATTGAAAACCCATAGCGGGTTTCTATGAGTCCGCGTTGACTTGATGGCAGTGATTCTAAGGATACGTTCTATTTAATGATGCATCGCCAGCAAACTATCCTCTCTCTTTAAGGTGTGATGAATTAGAGCAAATGACTGGATGAGTGAACACCACTTCCCTATATTTCAAGTTTAACTCCCAACATCAGGCCGCACATCGGATCTCAGGCATCAGGGCCACTTCTACTATGCCAAAAAGTGTGGGAAAGAGGGATCCCTCACCCCCTGAGAGCTTCACAGCCTGAGAAATCTCCGAGTTGGCAGTGGAGGAGCTAACTCCCCATATGTGCCAAATCGCAAGGAACAGCAGGAAGAACTAGTCCAGATGTGTGCCTATAAAAGTAACTTGAAGAGAGGGGTCTACAACTCTGAACTATTACTAGTTGTGGTGAAGTGAAACTACCTGGTATGGTTTTTCTGTCCATGTCTTTGTAGTTCCCACCAAATGATGGAGTGGGACCATGCAAACAGGATGTGTAAAACGCTAGTGCGAGGAGATTAGTCAGTGTTGCCATTCTACTGGGCATAAAACAGCCATCTCAGAAGCAAGATGAGAAAGAAGCCAAAGACCACCTACAGGGCTCAGGCAAGATCCCTGCCTAGCGTAGTTTAGACAGCTACAGCACCAGAGGCCACAGTACTGAGACCAGGAGAGAGGGCTGAGGAGCCATGCAGAGACTATAAGGCAGAGTTGTGGGTGGGATTCTGGGCTCATGGAATGAGGCAAAGGCTAAGGGACTGCTTGGCTAAGAAGATAAGAATGAGAGACATACTTGCTGAGACAAGGCATTGAGGCAAAAATAACTGAATCCTTAACATTTTGTAACTTATTAGCTTCCCTAATAAACCTCTTAATTTGGCTTTTTATTGGTGAGTTCTGTGTGGCCATTATAACAGATGATTGAGCCCAAGTATGAAGTAGAGTCCTGTGGGAGGGGCGGCAAATGGTGTCAGGATAGCATAAAGATGTTTGGAGGGTAGAGGCATATCTGACCTGTGCCTTGTGGCAATTGATCTTGGGATGGTATGGAGTTGGATTCTCCTTCCCCCTTGTCTAGCCAGGGAAATCACAACACCCACCCCCCTCCACCATCTACTCACTAGCTATTACGATTATTTTGCTCAAATTCTACCTAAAGCTTCTCCTTTCTATTCTTATCTTTTTAAGAGAAAGAAGCTCCTCTCTACTGAGCTTCTATTGTATTTTATCTCCACAGCATAATTTTAGCTCTCAATTTCTAGACTATACCTTGAACTTGAAACCCTGAAAAGTCCAACATTTACAAAGTTAGGTAACCTGTGGTTAATCACAAGGGTAACAGAGAAAAGGACAGAGGAGGTACTAATAGTAGAAATTGATATTGCAAAGAGAGAGCAGGTATAATCCTTCCTTGTGCTATTTCCCATTGTGATGGAAAAAGTACACTGAACAAACTCATGCTTTACACTTCCTGATGTATTCTTCTGTGTCCCATGATTCCCTCGCATTCTCCATTGTGATCGATAGTGTTTTCCTTTTTAGGATCAGGGCATTAGAATGTGTGGAAAGGCTAGGCATTGGGTGCCTTTCCATAGTGATCATATGGCTAAGATTTTGCTGATGTTTAAATGCTATTTTGTTGCTACAAAATTGCATACAGGAGTAATTGTGCAATGATTTTCTAAACTTAAAGGATAAACAACCTGCTCTATCTTGGTTAGAAAATAATCACTCTCTGCTTAATTTGGCTGCACATGACTTATGATTAGAGCAAGGGTACATTGCTTCAAATACAGGTCACTTCTTAAAGCAATGGCTTCTTCAAGTTGCCTTACAGGCTGGGTCTGGATTATGAATGTCTGATTTATGGAAAACTTCTACATGACCTTTAATGTTATATAAATTTGCCCTCACTGTAAAGCAACTGAACCAACCTCTACTTACAACATTCTTCATCACAATCACCTCCACTTGATTCATGTGCATCTCTTAAATCAGTAAAGTCTTTAAACCTTTTCTTGCAATAAAGTAAGAGTAGATAAGATCCATAAGCACCTGTGCTGACTTCTATACAAAATTTTATGTGGGTAAGACACATTTACACCTCTTATCCAGAACCTGAGGACTGTCATTAAAATGCATTAAAGTATATTAAGTAGTAAAATTGTGGTCCTCCTAATTGACATGATGGTAAAAATACTCTGCGATTTGGTAACTTGGCTTACAATCAAATACGGGTTATAAGGGACTCCACACAATTTACTGAGATGGTCTAAAGCTATACACAGTGTGTTCATGAGGGCAGCAGTTAGACTTCACCTGAAATTCTGGAAATAAAGTTGCCTCCAACAGTGTGAGAAGCAAAATGAACATATATCGTCCTAATCTGTCCTCCTTCTAATCTTTATCCCTCCTCCCACTATTTTCCATTCAGCTATCCATGTAAGAACCTACATTTCCTTCAATAGGATAAGTTTTCCATTTATCAGGAAAACACTACACAATATTTATATAGATGATTAGGGAAGTGTTAGATTATGTTTGTTACAAATTTATTAATTTTAACATGAAATTCTGTTCACACACTTTCAGTTTTCACACTTTGTGACTCGTAAGATTCACAACCTAAAAACAGAAACAAGAACCACCCTCCGGCAATCCTCAGAGTGAGCAGTGTTGCCTCAGTCAACTGAGTTCTGTTGGGCAGTTGACTAGAGTCCTTCTGGCATTTTGCATTTGTTTCTGGGGAGATGGCGGTGAAAGGGTGGAATCAGTAGCCAGGACGCTGACCCTAGTCACTGAGCTTTTGG
>NW_022107431.1:23739226-23761487 GCF_000313985.2 Echinops telfairi | reverse complement strand
TGGGTGGATTTGAACTATGAACCTTTCCGCTAATAGCTAAACACTTCATTGTGCCACACATCCGGTTTCAGGCATCAGGAATGCTTCTACTATGCCAAAAAGTGTGGGAAAGAGGGATCCCTCACCCTCTGAGAGCTTCGCAACCTGGGAAATCTCTGAGCTGGCAGTGGAGGAGCTAACTCCTCATACGTGCCAAATCACAAGGAACAGCAGGAAGAACTAGTCCAGATGTGTGCCTATAAAAGTAACTTGAAGAGAGGGGTCTACAACTCTGAACGATTACTAGTTGTGGTGAAGTGAAACTACCTGGTATGGTTTTTCTGTCCATGTCTTTGTAGTTCCCACCAAATGATGGAGTGGGACCATGCAAACAGGATGTGTAAAACGCTAGTGCGAGGAGATTAGTCAGTGTTGCCATTCCACTGGGCATAAAACAGCCATCTCAGAAGCAAGATGAGAAAGAAGCCAAAGACCACCTACAGGGCACAGGCAAGATCCCTGCCAAGCATAGATCCCTGTCTGCCCAGAGACTCTTTGGTACATCCTAGGAGATTATTAGCGTATGACTAAGAAATTTCAATACAAGTGAACAGATGGTAATTTCAGAATTATTTACCAGGCTGGATCAGACTATCAGGAACCAAGACACACCTAGTTTACTGTAAACGATGGAAAATTATTGTAAAGTAGCACAGGGGAAGTCAAGGTGTGAGGAAACACTCCCCATTGCCTTATGACCAGGGATTAGGAACACTGGAGGGCTGATGATTTATAGGAGCTGTTGTGTGAGGTTTGCTCCAACAATATTTCTCCCATAATATACAGGTACCCAATGTGCCATCCTCCAAGATTTTCAATGGCCATCAATCCACGGGTCAACATTCATGCTTCTTCGGGTGAGCTGTGCAGGTGGTGTAGTGAGTTCACACTGGATTCCTAACTGGAAAGTCAGCTGTGCAGACTCGGTGGGAGAAAGATGACGCTTTCTGCTCCTGGGAAGATTTATGAGCTCAGCTTATGCTCTTCTTGGTCTGGTAGTTTCTTCTTAGTGATGACTTGACTTCTTCAATGATTGCTGCTCTTAAGGATTCCTTCTTACTACCTTCTTTAAGGCTTTTGGTTGTGTTGACCCAACAAAAGACTTCTCTATGTGGTTCCTTCACATATGCCAAGTGGGAGGGTCTAATAGGTTGGTATGATCATTGGTACACAGCATCCTCTTGGCCAGAGTCAGACCAGGATACCTTGTAGGTTTCTGGCCAGCATTGAACTCTGTTTGGGGTCAGTGAATGGACACAGATCTATCTATCCTGTTCCAATGAGCTAGGGAAGCAAGAATCTGTGGTACGAAAATGACCCAGTACGAGTAAGGGCATTCTCAAAAGGATGTGACAACTATAAGAAATACCACAGTGGATCTACAAAAAGCACAATTCCCGAAGCTCGCCCTGTGGCCCCATGGATCTGTGTCTTGCTTCAACAGTGTTTGAACAGAATAGATCCGGGGACTCCCTGCGTCCAACCTTCCCCACTCTCCAGTTTTCTTCCCAGACGTCCCCTTCGGGACCATCTTCTTGACCATCCCTCTGATTGGGACCAGTGAACACTTCTATTTTGTGTGTGGTGACCTCCAAACTGACCCATCAGGAGCTCTCAGATCTGTCAGAATTATTCCGCTGAAGCTGAGGCTGGTGTCCACCCTCTGGTCAACCTGCCTTTGCGGGCCTCTGACACCTACCTCACTCTGGGCTGCTTTTTCGACCACGACGACGTGGCCTTGGAAGGCGGGGGACACTTCTTCCACCAGCTGGCATAGGAGAAGAGCAAGGGCCGAGCATCTCTGGAAGATGCAGAACCAGCGCGGTGGCTGTGCCCTCCTCCTGGGTATGCAGAAGCCCCCCAAGATGAGCTGGGTGGACCCTGGACACCATGGAGGCTGCCCTGGCCCTGGAGAAGACCCTCAACCAGGCCCTTCTGCACCTGCACGCTGTGGGGTCCACTCACACAGACCCCACATCTCGGTGACTTCCTAGAAAATCATTTCCTGGAGGAGGAGGTGCAAGTCCTCAAAACGATGGGCGACCCCCTGACTCACCTCTGCAGGCTGGCCAGCCCCCAGGCCGAGCGAGGATCTCCTCGAGGGGCTCAGCCTCCAACACGACTAGGAACCTGTGGCGCCCACCCACCTGCGAGGGGCCCTCTGCCTGCCCCCTGCCGGCCTTAGCCCCTCTCTCCCTGACCCTGCCCTGCCAGCTGCAGCTCCACTGCCCTCCAGCCCCTCCCCCAAGCCAGGGACCAAACGGAAACAATAAAGCTTCCTTTTGCAGCAAATGAAAAAAGAAAGAAAGAAAAGCAAAGAAACCACAATTCCTATCCAAATCCCAAGTTCATTTTTTAAAGAAATGGAAAAATTAATTACCAACTTCATATGAAAAGGTCTAGGATAAGCAAAGAGATACCCCAAAAGAAGGGGGGGAAAGGCGGCCTTGCACGACACAAACTTAAAGCCTGCGAGACAGCCACAGTCGTCAAAACAACCTGGTGTTGGTACAATGATAGACAATAGATCAGTTGAACATGATGTAAAACTTGGGGATAAAAAAAACAGCCACCTACAGGTAACTGATTTTCAACAAAGGACCGAAAGTCTTTAAATGGAAAGGAGAGACCCTCTTCGACAAGTATGCTAGAAAAATTGGTTCTTCATATTTGAAACAATGAAACAGGACCTATGCCCCACTTCATGCACAACAATGAACTTAAGATGGATTATAGATTTAAATACAAATCCTAGAGCTAGAGGATCAAAAATGAGAAAATTGGAACAAGCTTAAGGGCCTTATTGTAGGGCATACAGAGACTACCAAATATAATAAAGGAAGCGCTTACGGTGGAAGACAAAATAGATGACTGGGACCTACTTAAAATAAACAAACAAACAAACGACTTCTACACATCAAAAGACTTCATAAAGAATAAAATGGGAGCCCATAGATTGGAAAAAAATCTTTAGCAATAAAACAAGACACAAGATACTAATTACTAAAATCTATAGAATTCTATAACACCCCAATAAGAAAAAGAAACAAATAATCCAATTAAAAGGTGAGCAAATGATATTAATATGTATAATTCACAAGGGATGACTCTTGAATGTCTAACCAACACATGAGGAAATACTCACAATCATTAGCCATCCAGGAAATATAAATCTAAACAGTAATGAGATAGCACCTTACATGTACATTTATATTTATTGTCCAATTAAAAAAAAAGCAGAGAAAAACAAATGCTGGAGAGAGTGGGGAAAGATTGAATATTTCTCCACTGCTGGTGGGCTTGTAACTATGTACACACATTGTGGGAATTGACATCTCATGACATCACCTAAAACAGCTGGAATAGAAATACCACGTGACCCAGCAATACCTTTGCTGGACGTCTACTCCAAAGAACTAAGAGATAGAACATGGATAGACGTTCACTGCAGCACAGTGCACAATAGTAAGAAGCTGTTCACTGCCCAACTACGCCTAAGTAGAAGAACAGAGAAAGAAACTCTGATACATACGCATGATGGAAAGCTACGCATCCCTGTAAAACAATGATGAAACCACGAAACACCTCATGACATGCATGGGCCTGGAAACTACGCTGAGAGAAATTAGTCAATCACAGAAAGACAAGCATTTTATGGGTCTATTATTATAACCACTAAGAGAAATAGCCTTCAGGTCTCAGGTCATGTAACCTTCTAGTCTGGTTTCCCAACTAATGAGTAATGAAATCTACATCAACTATCTAGAACTGATACATTTGAATTCTGATATTGGTGAAGAATATTGAATATATCACCCACAGACTTCCAGGAGAATCAACAAATCTGTCGTGATAAAAGGGCAATCAGAATGCTTCCGAGGAGGGAGGATGAAGAGATTATCTCTTATAGTTTGGACATGGCACCAGGAAAGCCCAGTCTCTGTAGAAGGATATCATGCTTGATAAAGCAGAGAATCAACAAAAAAGAGGTTGACCTTTAACAAGATAAATGGACACAGTGGCCACAACAGTGGGTTCAAAGATAGCTGTGAAGATGGTGCAGTAGTTTTTCATGCTGTTGCATATAGTGTCACCACAAGTCTACATAGACCAGTATGCATATGGTGGAAGGATAATCAGCCACTATCCTTGCACTTCCCATTCAGTTCACCTAAAGAGAAGTCATGGCTTACAACATTCCCTGATAGCAGATGCTTGGATCTGGGTTTTTCTCAGTTTCCCAGTTTCTTCTTTTTATCTGGGATGCCTTAGTGTTCTGGGTATACAGTAACCTTCTCAGTTCTGCTCATGAATGAGCACCACAGGGCATTGGCCACCTTCAATTTTATATCTATTTCCAGAAGAAGGGAATGAAGCCTTTCACCCAAGACATAAGAGGGCTGTGCACGTACCACCTATTTTATATCCCTCTAAGGAAGTAACATTTTGGCCCTAAGCAATTGGTGCCTAATAGCAAAGCTCACATTTTTGTGAGCTTTTATGTTGATTTTATGTGAGTAATGCTTTGCTCCAAAGAGCCCTGGTGGTGTAGTGGTTACCCATTGCACTACTATCTGCAAGGTCAGCCGTTCAAAACCACCAGTCACTCTACAGGAGAAAGATTGGGCTTTCGACTCCCATGAAGAGTCACAGTCTCAGAAACTCCCAGAGGCACTCCTATCTTGTCCTGTGGTCACTGTGAGTCAGCATCAACTTGATGGCAGTGAGAAAATGCTTTGTTCCATGCACATTGCCTGTGTTTGATTCATGTGTGCTGCTGGTTCTTGAATCCTGAATCAACAATATAAACTTTCTTAACTTTTACTAGTGGGCCTCTATCCCTGAGAAATAGAAGGGCTCACAAAATCCACATTCTGGACCTGAAAAATTAAAAACCAATTTTTGAAATATGAAAAATGCCCCAAGGAAAATGTCATCTTGCAAGGCTTTAGTTCAGATTCAATAGCCCTTCCCCACTCTATGCCACTGCACTATTATGAATAATGCACTTTGTACTTGAAACTTTAATACAAAGTACTTCATCCTCAAGTGAATCCCATTATTATGCACTGAATAATTAAAAAGCATCACTTTAGTTTGGATAGGCTGTTGACCATTATATTCCATACTGGGTTCACAAAATGAAATATTCAAACTAAATCATAAAACCCAGATAAATGGGAGCAGAAATGTTTCAAAGATGCTTTTAAGAACATCTAAAATTGAGAAAAATGTTATTTGACAATGGGAATAGATTTAAACTTGGCTACTCAGCATCGTTAGTTTTCAACTTGTGCTTCTGTCTTCTTCCTGTTCACTTCCATTATTGATAACCCTTCTAAATTTACTGAGTGTTAACAAGTGGGATGCATATGGTTGTGTCTAAGTTTTCAATAGTTTCAGCTTGTGATCAACTGTAGGGGCACTAGTCTATACACAAGTCTATAGTTCCACATTGCACTATCCCATGCAATGGTGCCACATTTACCTGTGATAATATGATTTTTAAATAAATATATTTACCAATATGTGTTGATGATGAAGGAAGTTGCCCGTAAGGAACAGACTTTTGGGTTGGTTTGTTTGGTAGTAGTCCCTTGTTGTGTTCGCACAACTGCCTCTTGATCCATGTTCAAGTTCTGCATGAGCACAAAGAAATGTGCTGAAATTCTCATTCTTCTCAAGGCTGCCCATAGTTTATTATAATCCATAGTCAAATATTTTTGCACCATCAAGAAAACACAAGTAAACATCTTTCTGCTATTCTTTGCTTTCAGCCAAGATCCACCTGACATCAGCAATCATACTCCTGGTTCCAAGTCCTCTTCTGAATCTGACCTAAACTTTTGGCCGCTCCCTTTCAATATTCTAGAAAGAGCCCTGGTAGAATTTGACTGAGATGTGTGGCGTGCATTTGACTGAGATCCACATGGTCGGCAATTCTAAATCACCAGCGGCTCAACAGGAAAAAGACTGGACTTTCTATCCCCTTAAACAGTTACAGGCTTGGAAATTATTGACTGAATGGCAGTGAGTTTAGTTTCTTTGGTCAATGAACTACTGTAATGGTTGTTGGGTGATCTTCAGAAAAAATTTACTTGCATGTGATATCACTGATATTGTTCTATAATTTGTACAGTCAACTACGATGCTAATGTATAGGATTAAGGTGAGATTCAGTCTATTATTTTGTTGAGGGTATGAACCAAATCACCCCCTCAATTCCTGGAGGATGTGGTCTGCTAAAAGACAAAAGCCACAACTCTAAGCCATTGCTCTCCATAAAAGAGCCATCTGGGTCAGAGAGAGAAATGCCAGGACTATGGGAAGAATAGTCCTGAGATTTCTGTATGAAGTGACAGAAGCAGGCTAGGAACACAAGCAGAGCAAAAGAGCCAGGCCAAGACCAGAGCAAGGCAAGGAAACATGAGACAGAAGAGGACCAACAGTGAAACTATGGGGCCATGAAGGAGAAAGACAGGCTGGTTTCCTGGTCCATGGGGGCAGATCCCAAGACTGGAGAGAGGGTTGGTTTCTGTCTGAGAAGTGTTGCTATGGAATGGTGACTGTCCTTAGTGGATCTGATCCTGATTTGTGGTAACGTGTTAACTTCCTTAACAAACCTTCATATGCCATGAGTTCTGGAACCCAGCCTAGGTGTAGCATGCCATGGGTGGAATGGTTGGTAAAGAAGGATGGAGGGTGAACACATGACTAATCTCTGCCTGCGGGTAATAGAGAAGCCAAAGATGGTTCGATATGGCCCTCCCTGCTTGTTTACTGCAGCAGACAATACACCTTTGCTTCATGAAAGCAAAAAGGGCTTGCTGATGAAGTTCAAAGACAGCCTTCAGTAAGGATTACAACTTATTGTAACACAAACTAAAATTCTCACAACAAGCAACATCAGGATAACTGGAGAATAGAATCAAGCTGTCAAACTTTTGGACAGCTTTACTCGGATGCACAATCAACCCTCCTGGAAGCAGCAGTACAGAAGTCCATGTATTATACTTGTCAAATCTGCTGCAAAAGACAATTTTTAGTGTTAAAGAGCTAAGATGTGACTTTCAATCCTAAGATGCATCTGACTCTAAACCAGGTATTTTCAATCTTCTCAGATCATGCAAAAGCTGGAGAGTAAATAAGGAATACTGATGAATAACGGATGCCTTTGCATTATGGTGTTGGAGCAGAATGCTAAATATGTCACAGGGTTGTGACTACAGGTCAATGGCTCCAATGACCAGTCACTCTCTGAGAGAAAGCTGAAGTTCTCTGCTCTGCTAATGACTTAGAGCCTCGGGAACTCTTCGTAGGATTGCTAAGTGTTAGAAGAGACTGGATAGCAGTGGATTATTTCCCAAAGAATGAACATGTGCATTAGAAGAAGTACAGCCAGAATGCTGCCTGTAAGGGAGGCTGGCCAGCCCCTGGAAAAGAACAGCATGCCTGGCACAGTAGAGGTTCAGTGAAAATAGGACAACTCTTAACTATGTGGATTGACATGGTGACTGCCACAATGGTCTCAAACATAACAACGATTGTAAAAAGGGTGCAAGACAGGGTCACACTTCATTTTGCTGTATCTCATGTATAGCATATAAGTTGTAACCAAAACGATGATGCCTACCAAAGGCAACCACGTCAGTCAATGGACTGAGTCAATTGTCTATTGAAAATTTATCTTATTTATTTCCATTATGAAAGACCTCTATATCAATATGTGTTGTAAATGGATTTACTTCTAAAAGTCAAATTCTTTTTAAATCAACGATAAAAATATGAGGGACATTTATAAAGCATAGCCAGAGGCTTCCAGGTCATACCTAAAAGCAGAAGAAAGAAAGAAAAGAAAAAGAAAGAAAGAAAAGCCAACTCTGACTTATAGCAACATTATATAGGTTTTCCAAGGCTATACATTTTTAACAGAGCAAATAGCCTCATTTGTCTCCTGAGGAGAGACGATTGGGTTGTAACTACCAGCCTTGAGGTTAGCAGTCCAATGCTTAATCTGAGAGTGCTCCTGGGGCTTCTACATAAATAGGTTAATTCTAAAGAGAACATGAGTAAACATGGTTCTATTATCAGTGTTGAATTATGTACAAAAGAACTTTGCAGTAAGTTTGTCTTAGCTTCATTAGGATGCCTACACACACACACACACACACACACACACACACACACACGGTCCAATTAAAACAGTGGTTTCTCAGGGGATCTGCTTAAATGCCGGTTCCATTCAAGGCAGAGAAGTCACCTCAAAAGGTAATGATGTTGTTTTGTTTTTTTTTAAGAATTCCCAAGGGGTAATCTTGATAGATTTCTTTCAAGGGCACAGGCCAGTCATCTGGGCTTATTTGGAAAAGCTTGGACAAAATTGGAAGCTACGTTACAGCAAAAAGCCAAAAAAGTTGTACTGATTGTTTTTTTCAATTATGACAATAAACCTGTTGTTCTTCAAGTGTAGCAGAAACTTTCCTGTGAGAATTTGTTGGAAAACATTATTGAATCCACCTTCTGGTCTTGATCTTGCCCTTTCAGACCTTTTGTTTAGTTTTCCTCCAAAGATTCAAAGACATTTCTTTAAAGGGAGCACGATTTGAGTGCCTCTCTCAAGGATGTCAAAGTTGCTGCTTTGTGAAGGTATAAATGGAGGAATGCAGCTGTCCTCAGGGAAAGTTTCGGAGAAATGGAAACATTACCTTCAGAAGTGGATAGACCCAGATAGAGGATGTTTTCAGAAACAATTACTTCATATTTTGATAATTTTGTTTCACAAAGTATTTTATCATTTTATGGCAATATTTTTTGACTTATGCTCATATTCCAATTTGCAGTCCCCACAGAAATCTGTGACACCCTTATATCCACACTCTTTTCAACCCGGTTCGATATCTTTGCCAATCTAAGGAAAAAATTGGTGTCTTTATGTGGTAATGTGTTTTTTCTTATGAGCAATATTAAATGTCTTAAGTCTTAGACCTATTTTGTTTTCTTTTGTATAAGTAGTCTCTTAATATCCTCAGCCCACTTTTCTCTTGAATTGCCTTTCCTGTTTGTGTAAATTTATAAACATATATTACATGTTAGAAAATTTAGATTATTTGATTATACAAGTTGCAAATCTTTTTCTTCAGGTCATAAGTTTTCTTTTGTCTTGGTTTATGGTGGTTTTGCCATGTGTAACTTCTTTTTAATATAGTGTAATTTCTCATAAATTTTTATTAAGCTTTCTGAGTGCTTCTTTTTTGTTGGACCTTTCTGATTCTGAGATTGTTACCTTTTGCCAATGCATTTTCCAAGTATTTTTGCAAAATCTTTTTTTGTTGTATGAATAATATGGATATGAATCCATATTTGAAACATTTGAAAAATATGGATCCAATGAACAGAATTACTTTTTTTCTAAGTGATTCCCAATATAATTTATTGACAAATACATATATTATTCACTTGCTTTAAATTCTACCAGTAATAGCCCCAGAAAATGACTTTACATAAATAAATGTGATGAGATATAAAAACAAAGATAAAAACCTCAAAACCAGAAATTATATTTAAAATGATTTAAAATGTTGCCTGGGTTTGGCTCTTTTCTTGCCACTTTTAGAAATAAAGTCATTTTTTCCCTTGATTAAATTCTTACTTATCCAATTTATATTGGGTATTAAATGTAAAGTTTTCTATGAATATAACTTGAGACTTGTGAGAAAAACATGAGATAGTATATAAATTTCATAAATTATTGACATCACTATTAATCTGTTATTGAATTCTTAATTATCATGTTCTGTTTATACCCACACTTCCACCCTCATGCAGCAATAACTCTTGATCAAGGATAATAATATCATGATTACTCTTGGGTTATGGAGTCCAAGAGGAGCAACTAGAATATTCTCAATACTGGTTCCATAGAGATGCTGAGCACAGATAAATCCTCCCGGTCGACTTCTGTGAGCCACAATTTATGATTCACTCAAATGATTTCTGAATTTAGTAAAAGAAATAGTGAGGAAGGCACCCTTGGTCTCCTGTTAAATATAGCAAGATCTTTGGGGAGTTGGGAGTTGTTGTATGTCCCATGCAGTTGGCTCTGACCTGTAGGGACCCCACGCACAACATAACGAACGCTGCCAGCCCTGCACTATCCTCGCAATTGCACCTGTGCTGGAGCTCATTGTTGCAGTCACTGTGGCAATCCGTCTTGTTAAGGGCCTTCCTTTTTTCCCCCTGCCCCTCTACTAAGCATGATGTCCTTCTCCCAAGACTGGTCTCTCCTGACAACTTGTCCAAATTAAGTGAGATGAAGTCTCTCCATCTTTGCCACTAAGGAATATCCTGGGTGTACTTCTTCCAAAACAGACTTGTGTGTTCTTTTGACAGCCCATGGGAATGTCACTGTTCTCCAGCAGCACTAACATGCAAATGCATCAAGTCTTCTTTGGTCTTCCTACTCCAATATCCAACTTTCACATACATGAGGCAATTGAAAATACTATGACTTGGGTAAGGCTCACTTTAGTCTTCTAAGTGACCTCCCTGTTTTGCAACACTCTAATGTCATCGTGCACAGATTTCCCCAGTACAATGCATCATTTGATCTCTTGACTGCTGCTTCCATGAGCAGTGATTGTGGATTCAATCAAAATGGAATCCAGGACAACTTTGGTATTTTCTCCATTGATCATGGTGTTTTCTATTGGTTAAGTTGTGAGGAGATTAGTCTTCTTTGCTTTGATTGTCATTCATACTGCAGGCTGTAATCCTTGATGTTTATCAGCAAGTGCTTCAAGTCCTCTGTGCTTTCAACAAGCAAGGTGCCGTCGTTTGTGTGTCACAGGTTGTGAATAAGCCTTCCTCTAATCCCGATGCCATATTCTTCTTCCTAGAATCCAGCTTCATATAATCTACCGCTTTCAGCATGAAAGAGGTAGGTCAAAGTTGTGTCTTTTCGCCATACTTCTTCAATAAGTATGCTGAGCAAATCACCAGGGAACATGGATTATATGAAGAAGAATGAGGCATTACGGTTGGATTACAGACTTCAGTGTGGATAGCTCAATGTAAAGACCCAAATCCTCTAATTGGACCAATTGGTAACATCATAATAAGTGGAGAAAAGATTGAAATTGTCGAGGATTTTTGTCTCGCTTGGATTCACAATCAACTCTCATGGAAGCAGCAGTCCAGAGAACAAAAGGCTCCTTACACTGGGAAAATCTGCTGCACAAGACTTCTTTCGAGGACTGAAAAGCAAAGATGTTGCTTTGAAGACTAAGGTGTGCCTGACCCCAGCCAGGGTACTTTCTATCAGCTCGTCAGTATGTGAAAGATAGACATTGAATAAGGGAGACCGAATAAGAACTTAGATTGTGCATTTAGATTGTGGTGCTAGTGAAGAATATTCAATATACTATGGATTGCCAAGGGGATATACATCTGTCGTGGAAGAAGCATGGCCAGAGTGCTCCTTAGAAACAATAATTATGAAACTTAACCTTGGATATATTCTCAGGAGAAACCAGTCCCTGTAGGACACTATGCTTCACACAGTAGAGAGACAGCACAAGAGTGGCTCTCAAGGAGAATGATTGACACGGTAGCTGCTAAATGGGCTCAAGCATAGGAACAATTGTGAGAATGGCTCAGGGCAGGGCCGTATTTTGTTGTGCATAGGGTTGCTATGGGTTGGAACCAACTCCTTACGACCTAACATCAACAACATAGAGTCAGTGAGACCTCCAAGAAATTTCTAGACTAGGACTAGGAAAAAATTTAATTTCTTTCTTTTTAGGAGGTCTTTAACCTAAATCACCCCAAGTATACCTGTTGAATTCTCATTATATCTAAAACAGTAGATTTTCTAGTTTATATTGGTAGCAAATTCTCAAAGTTAACAATGGTAAGACCTTTTATATTATAGTTAAAAAGGTTGTAGTTCCTGTTTTCATCTTCCTCTTTTCTTTGAGGAAATAAAATAATGATGGTTACCATCTGTTGGTTCACATTTTGGAAAATAATAATTAAGTGTATTGCATGCAGTCATTTCTTATATTACAAGAATGCCAGTTCCTTTAATCCCTGTCTTCCCCAAAGTTTCACTGAAAAGTATTCAGCTGAGTAAAAGTGAGAAAATTAGAACCAATTATGATAATAGGACAAGAGGTAAGTTAATTGTAGTGAAACAAAAATGAATAAACATTAGTTGGTGATGAGTGCATTTTGTAAAGAATTCACTACTCAAAAATTTTAATTAATCCTATGCAATGATTCTTAACAAAATACTGCATATAGAGATAACAGCAATAGGTAGTGCATAAAATGTTTGTAATAATTTGATGTACTGTTAATTTGAGAGTTTAGACATGTATATTAATGATGGAGGCACAATGTGTTTTGATATTTTGATACTTAACATCTTTTTCCTTAAAAAATCCAATGTTAATGTTAAGGTGACTCATGTAGAATCACAAAATCCCAGAATTTTAATGGTGCTAATTTTCATAAATAAACCATTCTACTCTAGCTACTTTATATGTGAGGAAACTAACAGGCAGCAATATGCTGTAATTTGCCCCATTTCTACAGCACGCCAATGACCTTTTAAGAAATGGTATGTAGTACTGATTTTGACTAGTACATACTTCATTACATATTCACTTGTTTGAATTCAAGTGATTGTACTTTGTACTTGTTTAGGTCAAAGTTCTCCAGAGAAGCAGAACCAAGAAGATGACAGCTATCTAGCTAGCTAGACTGACTGATCGATGTACTTCAAAGAACTGGCTCACTTGATTGTGTGGGTTGTCAAGTTCAAAATATTGTATGTCATGTGACTGGGTGGAACCTCCAGTTGGCTTGCTCACCAAGATTCTTGGTTAGGCAACAAAAGAGGAGAGAGTGAAAAGAGAGATGGAGCTTGCTAAAATATTCTATTTATCATCTAGAGGTAGAATATACCCTAAGCAATTTCACTTTTCAATTTCATTATATTATATTATGGAAATTTATTGTATTAAATTGCACTGCACCACTACACATTGAGTCACATAGCATTGCATAATGGAACAGGAAGGAGACTCGTTGTTGGTCAAACCAGTGGAAAATATAACCAAGTTGACATACAAAATTAACCATCACAATGCCTTTTTCTTCTCTTTTTCACTCCTTAACTCATAAGTTTATATAGTGTTTCTTTATATACAGTGTGGATAGGCAAAATTTATATCACCCATATTTTTCAAGACAGTTTTATTTTCAAATTCTCTGTTATATTTTGATTCGAATTGGTATTCTAATAAAAATTTAGCTTTCCCGCTACATTAACTATTGAGAGAATTCCATTAAAATCTTTTCACAAATGTCATATCACTGATTGAATCGATCATCCTATTTTCCCATAATTAGCCAATCACAGAAGTGACTCAGTCCTCTTCAGTTTAGCATTCCAGGAAAACACAGAAGCCTTGTTTGAAAAGAGCACTGTAAATAGCAGGTCTTTTTAAAACTGAGTCCTTAGACGCTGCCGTCACTCTAACCTACACCTCTCAAAGCATGGGGATAACTAAGGAGCCTTTCCTGTTGATAGACAATGTTCTGTTGTTGTCCGTATGTTTTCATAAAACATGGTGGTGTTGGGGAAGAATTCTGAATATATTATGAACTTCTTGAAGAATGAACAAAAATCTTAGAAGAAATACAATTGCTTGAAAGAAATATCTTTCTCCATAGAAGCAAGAGTGGTGAGACGTTGTATTGCTTACTTTGGACACATCAGCAAGAAAGATCAATTGCTGGACATCATGTTCTTTAAGTAGAGGGTCAGGGAAAATGAGTTAAATGCTCAATGAGATGGTTTGACACAATAGCCCGACAATGGGATCAAATAGATCAATTATTACGAAGACGCAATGGTCTGGATAACATTTGCTTCTATTATAGAAAATGTTGCCATGAGTCAGAGGTGATTTTTGAAAACAAACACACACACACACACACACACACACACACACACACAAATTGGCCAGAACTGTCTGGTGGATTTGAGTGGTAGACATTGTACTGACCTATTGAGAGAAATTTCTTTATATGAATTCTCATCTTTTTTCTGACAGACACTGATGTTTTCTTTAAAATAATCACTGTATTCTTAGAAAGTAGAATGAAGAGCTGAAGGGTTATTACTACTGCTTGACCAGACTCTATAAGTAAATGTCCAATTCCCGAATCTTTAATAATTTGTCTATAAATGGCTTTATGGTGTGCAGTGCCCCTCCCTGGGAGAGCTTCATCAGGAATGTGCTCCTCTCTCACCTGCTTCAGAGAAAGGCTGTGAGTGAGGAATGCGAGAGTTGGAAAAGAGGTGGCTTTCTCACCCTGAGGCTCATTCAAAATTAAACTTTCTTTGAGAAATCTGCTTACTGTTGAGCAATTCTGAACTAAAAATGTGTCATAATACAAGGCATTATACTTCAACTTTCAGGCATTGTATAAAGAAATATGTCAATTGTAGTATAATATAAGAGATTTTATTTGAGTCTATAATTATGCAATGCCTGCTTCTAGGATCTGTTCTTGTGCCTCGATGCTATGTAGAGGACGCTAAGAGTCATGTTCTTGCATTTCATGGTCAGACTGTGGTGGTTAAAGATACAGAGAGTGTATTTCTACCTCTAGATGAAGACCAGAAATTTAAATTTCACCCTTATTTTTCTTCCACTTACTTCTCCCCACTGACACACAAACATGCACATACATGTGGATTAGGAAGGTAGAGCCAAATTTTACCCCTCAGACATAAGGTCTAGAAGTGAAGATGTAATTTTTGTGCTTTTTATGTTGTTAATTTTTGTACCACCATTATAGCTATAACTTCAAATTGTACTTTGCAAATATGCATGGCACCTCTCCTAGAAAATCTGTCCATCTGAAGGGAAATAATATGACCTGAAGATATTTTTGAGAACCCACGCAATCTCTTACGTGCCAGGAACAATCCTATAGACACTGTTTCCTGTGCCAACGTGAATGAGGGGAACCAAAGGTGCTCATGTAATTAAACTTCTGTAGTGAATCATGAATCTCCTATGTAACCTGAAGGGGAAAATATTTTCACCTTTCTTCTCTTCAATCATTAACCTTTCTAAGTGCTCTGAGAGCACTTACCTTCAGAGGATTCCATTATTGAATTTAAGGCAACAGAAAATAAAAGTGCATCTTATTTGACAAGGGAAAATAAAAGAGCATCTCATTCTGACAAACTGAAAATAGTTTCAGTTTGAGAAGGAATGGTATATTGGAGAACAATATTTCTCAATAAAGGTGTTGAAGTCTAGACTAGGATGACTGTCGTCATTAGGGAGAAATTCTTTTCGATAGTCAGCAAGAGAGTCCATTTACCTTTCATTCGTCTAGGTGGTTTCGGTGGCTGATTGAAAGTCAGGGTCAGAGCCAGTCAGGGTGTGATATAACAACGATGAAAAATGCAACATTTCCTAAATGTTTCCTCCCCACTCCCACTACCATGACTCGAATTCGACCTTGCAAGTCTGGCTAGACCAGAGGATGTACACTGGTACAGATAGGAACTGGAAACACAGGGAATCCAGGGCGGATGAGCCCTACAGGACCAGTGGTGTGAGTGGTGATACTGGGAGGGTAGAGGGAGAGTGGGTAGGAAAGAGGGAACCGATTACAAGGAACTATATGTGACCTCCTCCCTGGGGGATGGACAACAGAAAAGTGGGTGAAGGGAGACGTTGGACAGGGCAAGATATGACAAAATAACAATTTATAAACTATCAAGGGCTTATGAGGGAGGGGGGAGCGGGGAGGTAGGGGAAAAATGAGACCTAATGCCAGGGATTTAAGTGGAGAGAAAATGTTTTGAGAACGATGAGGGCAATGAATGTACAAATGCACTTTACACAATTGATGTGTGTATGGATTGTGATAAGAGTTGTATGAGCCCCTAATAAAATGATTTTAAAAAAATAAATAAAGCTCAGATCATAACAAAACAAAAAAAAGAATTCTGACTTTAAAAAATTGCCCACAATAATTGGTATGGGGTTTGCAAATCTTTGTAAATTTTTAACCTCAGTGTCAAGACATCAGTCCAGAGCTGCTTGTCCAAGGTTAAGAACTAGAGTTTGAAAGACCCATGAAAATTTCAGCAAATCATCAAATAAAATTATCAAGAATAAAACCTTAAAAAAAAAAAGAAAGTCAGGGTCAGAAATAACCCCAAGTAATTTTTCCAAGGAATGGATAAAGTCCATCTTTTTGAGGACAAACACATTTTACTGTGTACTAGCTGTGTATGGCCAGAAATGTGTAAGTGATCCTTTAAAGCAAGAAGTTATTATGGAGACATTTAACGGGCTATAGAATGGCTTCAAATTAGGCTGCACAACTGTGGGAAGGATCTTTGGATTGCTGAGGGGGCCGGGGGACCTGAGACTTTTCCACATGGTCATAATACTGGTCCTCAAAACTCAATGAGTCTTTGCCTATATGCAGTGTAGGAGGTGCTGTTGATAAATGTTTTATGGTCAATATGCACACTCCCGCAAATGCGGTGGGTTCGTGCACAAACATAGACACAGCCCATGTACCATCTGCAGCATGACTATATCTAGACACATCATGCAAAGACTGTGGGTTTGAGCGTTAGAAACTAAATGGCCATGCTTCTTTTTAGATCCTCCTTTTTTTTCCAAAGGAACAACAGGAAGATGGAATGAAATGTGGTCTCCTCATAGCTAGCGGACTTTCCTTCTTCCCAGGAACTAGTCATTGGCCCTGCAAGGGCTCTTCTTCTCTTCCAAACTCTTTACTGACTCTTGTATTTATGATAGATGTTAGTTATACGCAGTTTCAATGTCAGTGTCTTTGTTGGCATGGCAAGGTATACCAGTGATGCCCAAAGTAACACATCAAAACCCTATCTTGGAACAAGGACTGTTTGGTGTCTGTTTCTTATAACTTCTATTTCTGACAGTGACAGAAATGACTGCTTGCAAGCCTGCCCTGGTGTTTTATATTTTTAGCCAACAATTTGTAGGTCTGCACCTCTCCCTTGCTAATCTAACTCAACCCACTCTTTCTGATAGTTGAGGGAAAATATAATTGCAAACTCTCTTGAGTGTCCAATAGATGAGGAGCCTGCATTCTCATGGTCAAAAACATGGACAGACTGAGTTCAATTTCAAGCACCTTCAGTTAGTAAAAGTAAAGTTACTTACCCATTTTAAGTTTCAACTCCCATGCCTGTGAACCTTTTGTATTTTTGAATTTTTTAACATGAGCATATATTACTTATTCAGAAAGAAATAAAAATATTTTTAAACAAAAGAAAGAAGAAAGTTTTGATCATAGAAAGTTGTTTGGATAATATCAGTGTTAAGAATAGAATTGCCCCCCACCCCACTTATCTGTCAGTTTGTTATACGCCAGTGGTTTGCCTGTTCTTGTGTCAAAGCTACCCCACCAATATTTCAAATATGAGCAGAATCACCGATGATAAATAGGTTTCAATGGAAACTTCCAGACTAAGAACAGGCTAGAATAAAAAGTATACAGCCTAATTTTCAGGGGTTAGCCATTGAAAACCTTATGAATAGCAAGAGAAAAATCCTTCTATGGTACCAGAAGATGAGCTCCTCACCTTAAAAGGCACTCAAAATATGACTGTGGTAATTGCATTATTTCATGTCAACTTGACTTATAAAAGTGTAAGGGTGGAGTCTAGCCTGTAAATCAGATCACAGCCTGATGGTACCTCCTTGTGGATATGGCCTTCTCATAAAGCAGGCCATGGGAATCTCTCTTTTTCTCTCTCTCTTTCTCTGCCTTCATCTTCAAGTAAGAGAGCCACTCTGACACCTGCCAGAACCCTGGAGATACATCCACCGTCATTGGATCCACAAGACTTTGCATCCACCAGCCTGTGATCTTCCTCCGTTCTGCATCATTGCATGTGGACATGAGTCTGAGGACTTAGGGACTAGTATCGGTCTTAAGGACTTGAGTAAGACTGGGCTGTGATGTGTTCTCTTGATATAAAGCTCTCTTACGCAGATATGAGTGTCACTGTGTTTGTTTCTCAAGTCAAACCGACCTAACACAATAACTTAACAAGAGCTTCCTCTCCAAAGTAGAGTCGAACATAACGATATGGATGGAGCACAGCTTTCGAGGCTTTCATTTGGGGTTGGGGCTCAACTCAATATGAGAAGAAACAACTACAATCATTCCTTAATAATTGGTGTGAGGAATGTATGCAGTGTCAATTTAGGAAAATTGGAAATCATCAAAGACAAAATAGAATGCTTAAAGTTTCGTATCCTGTGCCTTAGTGAGTTTAAATGGACGAATATTTGTCAAATTGAGTTAGACAATCATGAGGTTTACGATGCCAAGAATGACAAATTCACGATGGATGGCTTGTTCTGTCTCACAAGCATCCTCTATTTTCTTTTTCTACCTCCTACAGCAATCTTTACTTTTCAGCTACTTGGTTCTATTATTCATTGGAATGACCACAAAGAGCCTATATAAAATATTCATGATTGAGGGGTTTATTGAGGAACTTAATGGTTATAATGCAGGTGAGAAATGCTCAGGGTGTAATTTTTGAGTCAGGACAGATACAAAGTTCTTTCAAGACTGCTAATGCCTCAAAGGCAAAACACTATGCTGGAAACTCCAATTTCCAGGCATTCAGCTCAAGTTCTAATACCGCATCCAACAAACCCAGCTCCCCCAAATAAGTACCAGCGGTACCCTACTCGACAAGACAGCCTCCTGCCCAAATGCACTTGGTGGGCTAGGAAGTCTACCATTCTGTCTCATGCTCTGGCTCCTGGTTTTGCTGCTGCCATTACTGCCCCACTACTGCTCCTCAGATGTCAATGCTTATTGCTCTGGATCAAGGGGGTTCATTGCACAGGGATCTCGGGGTTCAGAAGATGTGTTCCACTTTTGGCTCTTCCTGGTAGTGAGATCCCTCTTCCTGCTGCTCACAGGGCTCATTGTATATCCAGCAGGTTGGCAATCACAATGAATCCTGTTAACAATTCCTCACAGGTAAATCCTATCAGGGTCTTTCGCCAACCTTCTTATGCAGATCCACGCAGGAAAGGGTCCCTTGATTTTAGCTAGAAGGGCCATCTTAAATAATTCACCACTTCTGCAAATGGTGTAGCATTCATGAACCAAAAGAATATTTCAAGCTCTATCTTGGAGTCCCATGCTGTCTATAATAAAATAATATCCATACACCTACACGGGAGAGCAGTTAAAATAATAATGATCTAATTTAATGCACCAATCACTAGGGGCAGTAATGAAGAAATAGATGATTCCTACCAAACTTTTTTTGTCTAAAATTGATCACATATGCAATCAAGACACATTTTCAATTACTGGTCATTGGCATGCACATTAAACTCACCAGAGGAAATATACAGGGATGCCTTGTGTTAGAGCAACTTTCTATGACTAAGCCACATAGTAATGAGGTCTGAGATAAGGAAAACCTATATTTAGGAGGGAAAGCAGAGTGAATGGTCCAAAAAAAAAAAAAAAGACCCCACGTTGGAGAACCAAATGAGTGAAGAATAAGATGGGCTACACTGTGGCAGGTGTGGGGGGAGCAAATTATCCTATCAGGAGAGGCCTTCTGGACCCTATCCTCCCTCCTCTTGCTTTCTTCCTTCTCCCTTTCTTCTTCTACCTTCAACGTCTGCGATGCTTTTATAATCTGACCTCCTCACCAGTCTGCCCTCACTTTAAATTTTTCTACCCAAGACTTTCTAACTTATGGAACATGATTTTTCAATGCATTTTTTAAGTTGCTCATATATCTTCTTTCAGAGCAGAGCACATCTCTGTGCCTCCTTGCCCCCAATTGTGTCTTCAGAATGTGCCAATATGTTGGCTCAAAGGGTGTTAATCTCCAGCTTGTTCTGTGTAGCAACTGTGCTGCTGTTCCCATCAAAAGTTGGAGTCTCTTTCCCCACCTCTTGAATCTTATCTGGAACAGTAGCTTACTTCAGCCTAAAGGATGTGGTGGAAGCAATATGGCAAGAATTCTGAAGCTTCTGTGCTTACTCTCTTAGAATAGTGCCCAAGAGGCTTGCTCCCAACAATTGAAACTTCTGAGGCTTCCCGGAGGAGAATCTAGGCTCACCATACACACCCCACACAAATTGCCAAAACGTGAGAAGGGCTATCTTAGACCACAGTCAAGCTACCCTATGACAACGGTGGCATGATGGACCCTGACAAGAACAGCCCAGATGTGTGAACCACAGGTTCATAAGCAAGTCCACAGTGATTATTCTAAGGAATTATGTTTTGGATGGTGAGTTATGTAGCAATGGAAAATTGAGCTAAGGAATCTTATTATTAAAATGATGTTAAAAATTCATTCTTTTCGTTAGGTGAATTCATGAGTTACGTGAGGCAGTCACACTCAAGATGGGAAATAGCAGCTCAGCTGGGTCCTAAGTCAGTCCTCTGGGTCACTGCCTTCCTATAAATAGCAGCATAATTGCCAGGAGCAATATTCTTGTGGAAGATTAAATTTTTTACTTAGTGAATAAATATAATTATTACAGGTTACAATTCCATTCCTATCTTTCACTGATGATAAATACCAAGAATTCTATGCACAGTTCTTCAAATTTTATATTCATTATTATGTGATATAGGCAGCTACCATAAAACCCCTAATTTTAACCTGTTGATGTTGAGTTGACTCTGACTCCTGGTTACCCCACTTATTATGCAGGAGAACTCCCCATACAATTCTCTTGGTTATAATCTTGATGGAAACAGGTAGCCTTTCTTTTGCTGATCCCTTACTTTGGGTTGATAATTAAACAGAAACAATTTGTGCCACCCAAGAACCCTGTAAACATCACAAGTGAGGTATTATTAAGGTTTATGATGTCTGAACATCTCTTTAATTTCTGTATTGTTTGCAAGTAATATGTTCCCATAAATAACACATGCCTCATATAATGAGCATATAAACCCACCTCCCTGCCATCAATTCAATTCTAATTCATAATGAACCTGCAGGCCAGAGTAGAACTGCTCCTTGGGGTTTCTGAAACTGCTAGTCTTTATGGAAGAAGATAGCCTCATCTTTCTATCTCAGAGTGGCTGGTGGATTCGGACACAGGAAATGGATGCATGAGGGTGTTCTAGGAATATAGATAGAGATAATACATATGATATGCACATGATTCTTAAAAACTTTGCCAGAAATTAAAGGAGTTGGTGTTAATTTTGAGAAACAAAAGGATACAGACGAGTAATGTAGTGAAGCAAGAGAGGACCCTCACTGGATGGTAGTGTTCTAAACACCAAACCAATTGCTTATATGCCAATTCTTAACTATGGAAACCTCATGTTTACCAGACGGGAGCTCCGCAGCATAAACTTTTCAGTGTCTGGACTTAGAAATAGATTATTAAACCTTTCGTTGGAGTCATCTCTCATTGAACTTGAAACTCCAGGCTTTCCGTTAGTGTTTGAGGGTTTGGTGACATTAACTGCATTATTCAGGGATCCCAGAACCCAACAGTTTCAAGCCATTTGACTTAGGGTTGTTATAGTCCAGAGAACGAAAGCTCAAATGGCCACAGGGTTCAGACTTAAACTCAAAATTACTGCCATCCGGTTGATTCTAATCATAGCGCCCCAATAGAAAATAGTCAAACTCTCCCCTCACTGACCCACGGCCCTGCGGAGGGCAGCACCAGAGACACAGTGTGGGAATTGCGCCCAATCTGATCCCGCCACATCAAGGCAAAGCACTGGGGGTGTGCAATGGAACAGCAAGGGAATGGAGCAGCAAGGTCCCCAAGGAATGCTGAAGGTGGACTTTGGGGCCAGGGCGTGGTGCTCCAACAGACTGGACTGGAAAACACTCCTAAATGCCAACAAACGATCCTTGAACTAGCTACAAGCTTTTCTTTCTTGTTGTGTTTTGATTTGTTCTTTGTCAGTGGTTTGTTGTTGTTGTTTTGTTGTATATTGTTGCTTGGTTTTGCTCTGTCTTGTTTTTGTGCATGTTATCTCCGTAGATCTGTCTAAATAAGATAGGCTGGATGAACAATCTGGAGGAGAAAACAACGGGACCAACAGTTCTGGGAGGACATGGGAGACGGGGAGATGGGGGGAAAGGAAGTGGTGTTAACAA
>NW_022107431.1:23735839-23737922 GCF_000313985.2 Echinops telfairi | reverse complement strand
AATTTATAAATTATCAAGGGTTCATGAGGAAGGGGGGAGCGGGGAGGGAGGGGAAAAATGAGGACTTGATGCCGGGGGCCTAAGTGGAGAGCAAATGTTTTGAGAATGATGAGGGCAATGAATGCACAAATGTGCATTACACAGTTGATGTATGTACGGATTGTGATAAGAGTTGTATGAGCCCCTAATAAAATAATTTTAAAAGAGAGAGAGAAAGAAGGAGGAACAGGAATGAGAACCAGAGGAAAACCTGTATGGATTGTGGAATGGAAAATAAATTTGCTCTATAAGCGTTTACTCAAATCACACACATTAAAAAAAGAAAAGAAAATCGTCAAACTGTCCTGGTGGGTTGCAGTGGCTGTCATCTTTCTGGTTTGCAGCTATTTCTTCTTAGTTTTCATTGGTGCTTCTGAAGAAAAGGAAGGGCCATGAAGTTTTACTCCATCCATGTTGTTTTTGCTGACTCTCTGTGTCCTTTGAGAGTGTCTTCTGACCTGAGTGGCTCACCTTCCAGCCCTCCGTCTGAGAGTATTCTGCTGCTGTGCATGGGGCTTCCAGAATCTGACCATATTGTAGCTCAAACCTCAGAAGTGGACTATCTAATTCTTCTTCCTGGTCTGTTCAGTCTAGAAGCTCAGCTGAAACTTGCTTACCTTGGGTGTCTCTACTGCTGTTTGAAGTACCGATGGCATAACTTCCAGCATCACAGCAAGACGCGAGCCAGGACAGTACAGCAAACTGACAAAATCAAGGAAAATTGGGACGCGTGAGGGGAGACTGGCAGAAAATGGAAAGTTAACAATGATTATAAGGAAGAAGAAATGTACTGGAATAAATGGTAGTGATGGTTGCACAACTCTTATGAATGTGATCAAACTGTGGAAATGTATATGTGAATTGTATCCCAGTGAAATTGTTAAAAATAAAGTAGTCATTAGATACAAAACGTTTTTAAGGAAACAGAATACATAAAAATTGATATCCTAGGCATTAGTGAGCTGAAATGGACTGGCATTGTCTGAGTCAGGCAATCTCATGGTTACTCTGCTGGGAAGGAATGACATATTCAAAAAGAAAGATGTCCCATTCATTTTCAAAAATGGACATTTCAAGATCTACCTTGAAGTGCAATGGTGTCTATGATAGGATAAACTCTATTGGCATGTAAGGGAATATAGGTAATATAACTATTATTCAAGTTTATGCATCAATCACTAAAGTTAGTGATGAAGAAATTGAAGAATTCTATGAAGTCCTTCATTCTAAAATTAATCAAAACATGCAATAAAGATGCATTGATGATTATTGGTGATTAGAATGCTAAAGTTACAAACAAAGAGGAAAGAACAATAATCAGAAAATATGGTCTCGGTGGTAGAAGTGAAGCTACAGATTCCATGTTTGTATCACAAATACTTTTTTTCAGCAACATAGACAGTGACTATATGTGGACTTGTACAGATGGAATACACATAAATCTAATTAACGACATGTGTGCAAAAGACAATGAGGAAGGTCAATATCAGCAGCCCAACTGAGGCCAGGGCTTATTGTGGAACCGATCATCAGTTGCTCAAATAGAATTTCAGATTGAAGTTGAAGAGACTTCAGAACAATATCTCTAATGAATGCCAAGATTGTCAAGAAAATACTAGTCAACAGAATTCAACCAAGCATAAAAACTAGTCATGATCAGGTGGCATTCAGACCAAATATGCAAGGATAGTTTAATATTCAAAAACTATGTAATTCATTACATAAACAAAATAAAAGAGAAGAACCACATGACTATATCAACCAGTATAGAGAAAGCATTTGACAAAATCCATTCCTGAATAAAAACTCTCCACAAAATAGGTATAAAAGGGAAATTTCCAAACATAATAAAAGCCATGTATGTGAAACCAACAGTCTGCATTTCACGATGTGGAAAGAAATTGAAATGATTTTCTCTTCGAATTGGAACTAAACAAGGTTGCCCTATATCAACAATTGTATTTAATATAGTTCTGGAAGTTTTAGCTAGAGCTATGGACATTAAAATAAATAAATAGAAGTATCCACATAGCCACAGAAGAAA
>NW_022107431.1:23733275-23735196 GCF_000313985.2 Echinops telfairi | reverse complement strand
GGGATGAATGTAAGGATTGTGATAAGAGATGTAAGAGCCCCAATAAAAGTAAGGAGAAAAAAAGAATAATTCCATTGGACTCTGGAAATGGAGGGAGCAGGGTGCTACAACCAGCATCTTGGCCTCATTAACCCAAGCCCAGAAGATACTCAAGGAGGAGTACGAGGTGGCTGTGCTGTGGCCGCCCTACAATGCCGCCCCCATGCACCTCCATGTCCGACCACATCAGCTGGTCCTTCTTCAACATGCTTTTCTTCAACTGGTGCTTCCTGGGCTTTTTGGCCTACATCTACTCTGTGATGTTTAAGGACCAGAAGATGGTGGGCAACGAGACCCAGAGCTATGCTTCCACAGCCAAGTGCCTGAACATCAGCCTCTGGCTGACCATCGGGCACATCATTCTTCTAGCCATGGGCACAGTGATGAACTTCCACACCCTGTCACAGATGATGAGCCAGCAAAGCCACTAGTCACTGCATAATGATGTGTCCCAAACCCTCTGGCCCTGCCCCACTGGCCCTGGCCCCTGATCCTTGACCCCTGACCTACTTGCCCCGCCCCACTCCTGTCAAGAGCAGTGGGCACACTGTATCTCCATCTCTCAGCAAGCTCTATAAAGCTTCCCAGTTTTAAATAAATGAGCAAACAAAAACAATACCATTTATAATAACTATGCAAAAGGTAAAATATTTAGGAATAAATCTTACCAGAGAAATAAAAGACTGATACAAAGAAAACTACAAAATATTCTTCAAGAAACTGAAAGGTACCTACACAAAGGGAACAAGTTACCATGTTCCTGGATAGACAGACTAAATATCGTGAACATGTCAATATTACCAAAATTATTGGCTTCACTGCATTTCCGATTCAAACCCCACTACAATTTTTCAAAGAAATGGGAAAACTAATTTCCAACTTTATATGGAAATAAATTAGACCTAGGATAAATAAAACACTATTAAAAAATAAAAACAAGTAGGAGGCCTTTCATTCTCAGACCTTAAAACCTACTACATATCCAAGGCAATCAAAACATCCTGGTACTGGTGAAATTATACATATTAAAGACCAGTGGATTATAATGGAAAAACCCAAAATGCAACCAAGTACCTGTAGACACCTAGCTTATGTTAAAGAACTGAAACATAAGAGACAGCCTTTTCAACAAATGGTGATGCAAAAACTAGGTGTTCACCTGCAAACAATGAACTAATACTCACACCTTACACCATGTGCAAAAACAAACTCAAGATGGATTAAAGACCTAAATAAAAATCACACAATTATTAAGACAATCAATGAAAATATAGGGACAAACTTAAGGAGCATAATACAAGGCATAAGCACTCTTTTAAACATAATGAAAAATATCCACACTATATAAGATAAAATCAAGAACTGATTCCTACTAAAAAGACATCATTTATGCATAACAAAAGACTTCAAAAGAGTCAACAGAGATCCCATACATTGGGAAAAAATATTCCATAATAGAAGGTTCTAATCTCCAAAACCTATAGAAAACTACAACAGGTTAACAAAAATAACAATCATTCAATCAAACAATGGGCACAACACATGAGTAGACAATTTGCCAAAGATGACATATAGGTGATGAACAACCATATAATGAAATGTTCATGACCATTAGCAAGAAGAGAAATACCAATTAGAACAACAATGAGCTATCATTCCACACTGAAATTTTTGGTACAATTCAATAAACAGAAAATAACAAATGCTAGAATAGATGTAGAAAGATTAGAATGCTTGAGTTAGTTAATTGTGCCAGCCTGGCCGATAATCACATGTGGTGCTGGTTGGAAGGCGGAGGGATAAATGGGTGGTGAAGCCTCGCCTTTCTAGTTCTCAGGTCTCTTGTTTTGTGATGGTTGCATCAGGTGCAGCTGCCTTAGCA
>NW_022107431.1:23717622-23730180 GCF_000313985.2 Echinops telfairi | reverse complement strand
GGACCTAGAGTTAGAAAACCAAAAAGGAAAAACCACCTCTGCTTGTCTTAAACTAAATAAAAAATTTAATCCTTAAGTTGAAATATGAAAAGATTCTATGGGCTCATGCAGGAATCATCAAAGAGCGAGAGAAAGAGAATACACAGCCACTGTACCAAAAAGAACTAGTAGACCACCAACCATTTCAAGAGGTAGCATATCATCACATATAGGTGGTACTGAAAGAAGTCCAGCCTTCACTGAAGGCATTAGTGAAAAACAAGGCCCCAAGACTTGACAGAATACAGTTGATATGCTTCAACCAGCTGATGAGGCACTGAAAGTACTCATTCATCTATGCTAAGAAATTGGGAAGACCTGGTTAACTGACTGGAAGAGATTCATAATTTTATCCATTTCGAAGAAAAGTGGCTCAAAAGAATGTGGAACTACATGCAAGTAGAATATGACATGCAGTTAAAATTTTGCTGAAGATCATCCAACCATGGTTGTATCAGTATATTGACAGTGAGCTGCCAGAAATTCAAGCAGGATTTGGAAGAAGACATGGAACAAGGGATACCACTGCTGATGTCCCAAGGGATTGGCTCAAAGCAGAGAATGGCAGAAAGACGTTGCTTTGTTATTAACTATGCAAAGATATTTGGCTGTTTGAGTCATCACAAATGATTGATAACATTGAGAAGAATGAGAATTCCAGAAAGACGTGCTTCAGGATCACATCCTTTCAACATAATTATGCAATCTGTGCGCAGAGCAACTAATCCGAGAAGCTGAACAAATACCTACATAAGCATTGGAGAGAGGCATATGAACTATCTTTGATAGGCAGATGACACAACCTTGCTTGCTGAAAGTGAGGTGGACTTGAGGCATTTGCCAGTGAAGATCAAGAACTGCAGCTTTAAATATGGATTGTGACTCAGTGTAAATATGGATTGTGACTCAGTTGGAACAATAGACAACATTATAAGAAATGAGAAAAGATTGATCTTGTTGAGGATTTCATCTTGCTTCAATCCACAATAAGTATTCAGGGAAACACCAATCAAGAATTCAAATAATGCATTGCATTAGATAACTCTGCTTTGCAAAAGTTGAAAGGTAAGGTGATCCTTTTGAAGACCATCGTATACTTACCCAAAGTTATGGTATTTCCAGTAGCTTCATATGCTTATGAAAGTTAGACATTGAATACAGAAGGCCAAAGAAGAATTGATGCATTGGAATTATGGTGCTGCTGAAGATTTTTGAAACTACCATGGACTGCCTAAAGAACAAATAAACCTGTTTTGGAAGAAGTACAACCATCTTGCTCCTTAGAAGCAAGATGGCAAGACTTGGTCTCAAGTACTTTGGGGCATGTTATCAAGAGAGACCAGTGCGTCGAAAAGAACATCATGCTTTGTAAAGTAGAGGGGTAGCAAAAAAGAGAAAGACCCTTGGGGAGATGGGCTGATACAGGGACTGCAACAATGGACAAACATAAGAATTGTGAGTGTTTGGTTCCATTGTACATCCGGTACCTATGAATCTGAGTTGACTGGACAAGACCTAACAATAGCAGCAATCATCGTTAGGGGGGTAGAAAGTCTTATCTTTCTCAGGTGGAACAACTTATGGGTTCAAACTGCTGACCTTGTATTTAGTAGCTCAATATGTACCCCACCACTCTCATCAAGGCTCCTACATTTTTATGGAAGCAGATACCATCATCTTTCACCCACAGCGTGCCTGGTGGGCTCAAATTACTGACCTTGTTGTTATTGACCCAGGGTATAACACACTATGCTACCAGGACTAGTAACATAAAATGGTGTTATATGTTGGATGAATGAAGAGAAATAGTGGAGCCTGGTGAACCAAATTATTATCCAGTTTCTTTACGGGATAATTGCTGATCTCATCTCATTGATTATTGAGTTTTAGGAAAGGATGTTCAATGTTGTCAGGATCTCAGAATTCTCAAGAGAAGCTAACAATTTGGATTACTACATGAAATCATTGGGGTTTCAATGATACCTGATAACTCTGGAAGGAACACAACCCTGGGAGGATCACACCTAGAATATCTGGACATGAGTTTGTGACCTTCGTAAATAGTCAGAAACCATGTTCACCATATTTAATGGTGTGTAGAATCCCTATGTTTAACAGCGCATATGCTTAGACCTTAGAACCTTTTGCTGCTGTTAAGTGCTGACTAATCAGCTCCAATTCATAGCAACTCTGTATACAACACAACTACATGCTTAACAATTGTTTGTATGTCTGAGTCCATCTCATTCAACATTTCCACTCCATTCTTTCGTTCAGTCCCTTTAGCTTCTCCACGGTTAACCTTTAGTGTTGGATGATGAGGCACTGCGGAGGATGTTGAGATGTAGGCTGAGATGTAGCTGAGCCCAGAAAGGGGTGTTCAGGGTGTCTAAGGACAGTGGCTGTTTTCCAAATAGTGTGTAGAGTAGAAAGGTGCTTTGTAGGGATTGAATAACTGTAACTTTAAGATCAGAAATGGATATCGAGGCTTTTCTTCTACTCCACCGTGAATGGGAGGGAATGCTACCTGTTCGGATAGTAGCCAAGCACTTACACACTCACCCCATCCAGGGACTCTGGAGGAAATGGTTAAATATTTCTACTGGTATGGCTTGGTATATAGTAACAAAGAGAGTGAGTTCACGGCATCTGATATGTTTTGAGTATTTTATTTTCGGCTTTATTATTGAAAGCAAAAGGATTAACACAAAATTTTGTTATTTGGGAGTATAATGGTTCTTGTTATTCCCAAGAGGCTCCTCTAGTTCATGGCAATTGTTTCCACAGCAACTACTAATGCTTGTACTAATCTCGGATCGAGGAGGGGAGGGGAGGTAGCAAGAGTAACAAAGGAAAATGTTTATAAGCTAAGACTTTCTTTTAAACATAAAATGTTTTCTAATAAAAGTATAAATCCTCTGCTTCCCAGTTTATAGCTGTCTTTTAAGGGTCTGGGTGCTGGTTATAATCTAGATAAATGAAATTCACAGCTCAATCAATTTTTTATTAAATAGCCTCTGTGAGTCCAGCACTTTTCTAGGTGTTCTAAGGGAATCAAGAGTAAAAATAAAGCCCGAGGGAGATTCACAGTTTCCTCGGAAAGCAAAAGGGATGGAAAGATTGAAGAGCTTGTTCGAGCTCACATTGCTCAGACCACTGTGTCAAGCACATATGTACATTTGTTGCCCTCATCATTCTCAAAATATTTGCCTTCTCCTTTAGCCCTTAATATCGGCTGCTCAAATGTACATATGTGCTTGACACAATGGATGTATGGATTGTGATAAGAATTGTATGAGCCCCCAATAAAATGATTAAAATTTAAAAAGTAGTCACATTCCCAGCTACTAGAATTAGGACTTCAACATATCTTTTGGGGGGACACAATTTAATTCATAATAAGTTACTTATTGCTAAAATAAGATTTAAACAATGAATCTGATTACTTGGGAAGCAATAGTCCTTAGAACACCATATTTCTGGAGGGAAGGAAGAAGCTAATTTTAGATTGTTCCTGGTTTAAGCTATAAGGGAGTAACTGTTGAAAGGCAAAAGTTCTCTCCTCTGAGTCATCTAATTACGGTAGCACTGGATCAGTATGGTGCACACAAAACCTTCATTTTGTGGTTTAACTTTGGAAACCCCAACACTATACATTTGGGAAAAGCTTTGGATACTATTTATACTATTCCCCTAAGGATTTTTAGCTAAATTGGCTTTCCTGTTTCATTCTTACTGAACATTTAGGGAAAAAGATCATCAGTTGGCAAATGAAGCACCATTCTCTCTTAACTTCCTTACGACTAATTGTCATTATAATTGTGTCTTGTAGGACAGCACCAGGGTGACTGGCTGGCCCAGAGCCAAGTCTGTCACACTGATGGTATGAGCAATGTGAGCTCGAACAAGCTCCTCAATCTTTCCATCAGCTTCCTCAAATATGAGGTGCATATGAATAATAATTATTCTCTCTTGCTCAAAGGAATATTGTGAGGATACATGAGCCAAGGCGAAAATTAGAAATACAGATTTATCCTAATATATATTTGTACCAATAATATTAAAAATGTATGCTATTATTCTACCTGCAAATGTTTAACCTTCTCAAAAGGTCATTGATTTTACCAGTAGAACCCCACAGGGCTAACATGACTAGTGGTCTGAAATGAGTTTGTTACGTTTATGGATTGTGCACAGGTGCCCGTGAACAGCTCTTTGAGTTCAGTAAAGCCAAACCCCCAATGAGGCGACACTCCTCAACATTCGCAGCAACATCACTCCCCATGTCAAGAGCAGGAAATCAAAATGGAGAAAACCAGTACGTGGCTAGGGAAGCAAAGGAACATGACGTAAGAAAAAGAGGAAGACAGGTGTGTTTTTTTGTTTGGCTTAACAGCAAAAACCCAAACTGATTTCCTTTAAATATGTAAAGGCCTCTGAATGAAAGTGGCAAAGAGATGACCCCCACAAAGAAGCAGCTTTTGGAAAATGTATTGCTGTACACTCTGCCAGCGCTGAGCAGCAGGCTCTGTTAGCAAAGGAACCTGGATGGATTCAATCAATAATCAATTAGACAGCATAGATTTTAGGAGACTCTGAAATTTGGCTACTCTTGCCATGCGTTTAATTTCTCCCTGAAAAATGATAGTTTTCTGTGAAATTTGCGAGCGGTAATTAGAATTTTGGATCCATCCTGAAATGGTCAAATGTTCTAGTCACCTTTTAAAATTAATTTACTGCAGACACATTGCAGCTTACTGTTTTCAGGAACCATCAGGCTCTGAAGCTACAATAGGAACCTTCCCATACAGGACTGTACACTGTGGAGGATAGAACATAAATAGCCTACCTAGTCTCAAAATGATTTTGTTCTTAAATAATTCAATCTAAGGTGCAAAAGAAAGAGGTAAAAAAATAAAAATGAGAAACCATGTCATAGTAAGAGAAGCCCAGGAGTTGATTTTCCCTTCCCCCTAATACAAGCAGTTTGCGGTTGACTGCTAACCAAAAGTAGACACTTCAAGCCTATCCAGAAGCTCTGCACGTGTTGGTGAAATGTTTCCATGAGGATTACAGCCGAGGGAAACCTCTGAAGCAGCTCTCCTCTATGACTCATGGGGTCGCCACGAGTAAGAATGAATTCAATGCTTTGGTTCTCATGGTTTTTTGTTGACATGTTCACTAATGTTTGACATTAGATTTGACTTGAATTATCCCTACTACCTTCACCACTGGCCAAAAAAAAAAAAATCTGCAAAGGCAAGGGTTTCTTTGCCACTCAACTTGAGAAGCCACGTCTCACCTGTCACATTGTGGTGGCTTATGTGTTCCCGTGATGCTGGAAGCAATGCTACCATTATTTCAACTAACATCAGAGTCTCTGTGGTAGACAGGTTTCCCTGGAGTGTACAGACTATGATAGGATAGGAAAGACCTGGAAATCTACATATCAAAAACCTGGGTAGCGAAAACCGTATAACTTGCAGCATGACATCACTTAATATAATGCTAAAGGATGCGTCCCTCAGACTGGAAGGCACTCAAAATCCTGCTCGGGAGAAAAGAAATCTAGTCCTCCTTACTGATGTGGGTGGACCCTTCATTGGCTGATGAGGCATGACTCAAAATGAAAAGAAACCGTTGCAAGAATCTATTCATAATTAGAAAATGGAGTATACAATGCCTGGCTCTAATAAAATTGATAGTCAATAGGATGTCTATACTGGGCATTATTGAGCTGAACTGGATTGCTTTGGACCATTATGAATTGGACAAAATATGGTTTTATATGCCGAGAATGACAAATTGTAAAGGAGCAGTGTCACATTCATCATCACAGAGAACATTTCAAGGTCCGCTGAATCCTCAGCTGAATCCTCCCTGATGGTAGAAAAGTGATATGAAAAATCTATGAGGATGAGAGCATTGTAAAGTCAATTATGGCCTATGCTGCTCTGTTAAACTACAATACCTTATTATCTGAGTTCTCTTTTGATATATTCTAAAGTTGCTTCCATTTTTAATATTTTCTGCTTCCCTTTTGATTGAGGTTTTTCTATATTTTGTCTAGTCACGGCTGTTGGTCTTTTGTTCATTTGCTTTCTGTCTGTGTTTTGTTTGAGTTTCTGATTATGAAATTCAGATGGGAAGACTTATAAAGGCAGTAACTGGATTGATAATTTCCCAAGAGAATGGCAGGGAGTATGGGGGGAAATAACAACGGATCTGAGAAGAAAATGTTCTGAAATTGATTGTGGTGATGATTGCACAAGTCTTCTTAATATGATTGAATGATTAAATTGTATGCTATGTGAAATATATGACAATAAAACTATTAAAAACAGAAAACAAACTCATTGCCATTGAGTTGATCCCAGTGCACAGCAACCTTATACAGGGATTTCAAGGCATACATCTGTTAGGTAGTTTAGATTAGGGACTGGGCATCCATTACACATGCTCAGAGGTCTAAGCTACAAGCCCATGAAGGAGTGGTACACTGCGCATGCTCAGAGGTTCAGGTTTCCGGCCAGGAAGGGGAGGAACACTTGGGTGTGTGCTGCACCTGGATTGGCCCACGTAGGCCAATTAAATTCAATTCAGCCAATGGGGTTGGCCAGGGTCATCTACCAGGCCTCCATGGAATAAGTAGAAAAGGGAGGAGCTCGGAGCCGACTGTGTGACTTTCCGACCAACTTCTAGGGAGGCTGCATGGGGTGAGGAACCCTGAGGGCACCTGTGTAAATGTGAAACTTCTAACTTTCATAAAACTCACTTGGATCACAAACCAGGCTTCCGCGTGAATTCTTTCTTGCGTGGAGCCAAGGACCAAGATCTCTCCTCTGAGAGATCTGACACATCTTTATAAGAATAGATAGCCTCATCTTTCTCTCAAGGAGAGACTGGTGGATTTGAACCACTGAACTTGTAGAAGCCCAGTGCTCAACCCACACCACCGCCAGGGCTTCTTACTATACTGTATTTGTTGCTGTCCATGCCATCCAGTCAGCTGCAAACACATCATGACCCTAAATACAACAGAACAAAATACTTTCTGCTTCTGCACCATCCACACAATTGTTTGGTTTGAGCCACTTCATCAGTCCATTTCATACAGGATCTTCCTTTTGTCATTGACCTTCTACCGTCCCAACCACGATGCTCTTCTCTAGAATTTGGTCTTCCCTGATAACTGATGCTCTTCTCTAGAAACTGATGCTCCTCTCTGGAAACTGATGCTCTTCTCTAGAAACTGATGCTCCTCTCTAGAAACTGGTCTCTCATGATAACATGGGATGAAATTTCACTCTCCTTACTCTAAGGAGCTTTCTGACCCTACTTTCTCTTAGACAGATGGCTTTGTTTTCCCAGCAGTTCTTTCAATATTCTTCAGACACCGCAAATTCAAGTGCATCTATTTGCCTGTGGTCTTCCTGATTCTCTGCCCAGCTTTCACATGCTTTTGAAGTGACTAAAAAGACCATTGGGTCAGGTGCAATTTAGCTCTTTGCTTTTTAATACTTTAAAGGGGTCTTTTACAGCATATTTTTCCAGGGCAATGTGTTGCTTGGTTTCTTGAATGCTACTTCCATGGGTATTGATGGTGGATCCATGTAAGATGGAATTCCTTGAGAACTTCAATCTTTTTGTCTGATTATTATGATGTTTTCTATTGGTCCAGTGGTGAGGATTTTTATTTCTTCATATTTAGTTACAATCCATATTGAAGGTTACAGTCTCTGATGGTTATCTGCAAATGCTTCAAGTCATCTTTCAACAGGAAAGGTTATGTCTTCTGCATATCACAGGTTATTAATGAGATTCCCTCCAATTCAGATGTCTTTCTTCTTTATACAGTCCTGTTTCTTAAAATATTTGCTCAGCATACAGACTGAATAAATATGGTGAGAGGACAGAACCCTGACACACACCTTTCCTGATTTGAACCATGCAATATCTCCTTGTGCTGTCTCAGAGATGTGACTTACACTGTGTACAGATCATGTATAAACACCATTAAGTGTTCTAGATTGCCATTGTTTGCAATATACAATTCTATTAGTGATAAGATCATATTAATATGCCTGCAAGTTTTTGTTGTAGGTGCTGTCGAGTTGGTTCGGATTCATAGTGTGACCATATGTACAACTGAACTAAACACGAAACTGCCAGCAGCTGAGACCAACACTGAGTCCAAGAGATGAGACCATCCCTTCGGTAAATCAACCAGCAAGTTGATGGCAGGTTAATTAAATGGGCCACTTCCTTCATGCAAAGAGCATCATTTTGTTCTTAATGAAACAGATACTTATTCTGGACATGGATTTGCCTACCACACATGCAATACTTTTCCAAAACTACCACCCTTTAGACTTAAAGAATGTCTTATCCACTGGTGTAGCATCCTGTACCATATAACCTCACATCAAGAACTCCCTGCACAGCAGATGAAGTGGATCAATGAGCTGATACTTATGGAACCCACTGGTCTTAGCATGTCACCCATTATCCTGATGCCTCTGGCTTAACAGTATGCTGAAATGGTGCTGTAAAGACACAGTTATGCACCATCTAGATGGCAATCATTTTCAGGGTTGAGACAATGTCCTCCAGGTTATATATGCTCTAAAACAACACCTAATATATGGTGCTATTTCTTCAGTAGCCAGGGTTCCCAGATCCAAGAACCAAGGGATAGGAATGGAACCACTCACTATTACGTTTAGTGACCCACTTGCAACAGTCTTGCTTCCTTTCCCTGTGGCTCTATGGTCTTCAGGTCCGTGTGTCCTCATGTAAAACCAACTTTGCCAATTTTGATGTTCCTGGGTTTATGAACCCCAGAAAGAATATGAGTCAGGAAACGCCTCCAGGTTAACATTACTGAGGAGGAACTGGATTGATATTGCAGAAGAGAGTTGAATCCATGGGCTTGAAATTGGACTGGGTTTACCCACTTCCACAACTATGTGAGTCATTTGCTTAATAAAAATATCTCTCTATCTTTCTCTCTCTACTTCACTGGTGTTTCTTTTCAAGAGAATCAACACTAACCACACTTTCTATGAGTCAAAATTAACTTGATGGTAGTGAGTTTGGGTTGATTTGGGATGGACAAAATTAGAGACACGAGTCTCTGGAGGGGAACATGGTAAAGTAGAGGGTCAGCAGAAAAGAGGAAGGGCCTCTATGCGATGGATTGGTGCAGTGCCTAAAACAATGGGATCAGTCATAACAATTGTGATGATGGTGCAGGATTGGACACTGTTTTGTTCTGTTGTTTGTAGGGTCACTGTGTGTTGGATCCAACTAGGTAGCACCAACCACCACAATGTGTGCAAAACATTGAACTATGGAGGAAACATTAAAAGAAGATGCAAGGAATACACGTAGCTCTTGTTCGCAAAATAACTGACCTACGTCCGGCCATTTCAAGAGGTAGTATAACATCAAGAACTGATGTTATTGAAGGAAGAAGCTCAAGTTGCGCTGAATGCATTGACAAAATGCTCTAGGATTTGACAGAAAGTCCTTTGAGGTGTTTAAACAAAAGCAACACTATATGTGCTCAAATTGTCTATGGCAAGAACCTCGGAAGGCAGCTCCCTGGCCAACTGACTGGAAGACAACCATATGTGCTCATCCCAAACAAAAGTGACACAACAAGATGTGGAAGTTATAAAGCAATATCATTAATGTCACACTCCAGGAAAGTTTTATTCTGAAAATAAACACAAAAAATTATAGAAACATATTGACAGAGAAGTCCAGAATTCAAGCTTAATTCATAAAAAGTTGGGAAATGAGGTTCTAGATGATGTCACTAATAGTTCCTACAACTTGATGGCATCTGGATGGTATGACTCTTGTTACTTAATTCAGCCGCTTGCTTGTTCTAGACTGCAGTATGTAAAGGTTCCTCGGTGTCGACTTGTAGATTCCAATGTTGAGTATGAAGGGATAAATGCTGCCCCAGAATACTGTATATATCAATAATCAGCTAACCAGGAGATTGGGATTTGAGGGCAATAAAGTGCTTCTATTTAAAAGATAGTGTAAAATAAAATGTATGTCTACTGTGAAAATGTCAGCTGTAGAGTTAATTAAGTAAATAATTTGACAAGTGTTCAAACCTACCAATTAGTATACATGCCAGATTATTTAAATGGAAAGAAATATTTCTATGAGAACATTAAGAATATTCTCACATATTTGAAATCAAACACACAAATGACATCCACTACGTATGAATGGGAGGACATCCTAGCACTCGTAACACGTTGTTGTTATGTGTTGTTAGATGTCACTGAGTTGATTTCAACTCACTGTGGTCCGATGTACAGCCGACTGAACTAATACCTGGCCCTGCACCAGCCTCACAAGCCTGTTTAGGATTGAGCCCATTGTTGCAGCCGCTGTGTCAATCCAATCATTAAGGGTCTCCCTTGTTTTTTCTGGCACTCTGTTAAGCATAATGTCCATCGTTAGGAACTGCTTCTCCTTGATGTCACGTCCAAAATATGAGAGGAGGTTTTGCCGTCCTTACTTCTAAAGAGCATTCTGGCTGTACTTCTTCTAAGGCAGACTTGTTTATGCTTCAAGAAGTCAGTGACTTTTTGTATATATTTTGCCAACACTGTAAGTCAAAGGCATCATTTCTCCTTCAGTCTTCCGTATTCTTTGTCTAGCTTTGGCATGCACATGAGGTAATTGAACATGCCATGACTTGGGGCTTGGCACAAGAGGCCTTTTACAGACATTTGCCCAACGCAATACATCATTTGATTTCTTGACTGCTGCTTCAACAGGTACCAATTGTGGGTCCAACTAAAGTGAGATAATTGACAGCTTTAATATTTTCTTCATTTCTCACGATGCTGCTGCAGGCTGGTCTATAGGCTGGCCTGATAGGTCTGTAGGCTATATAATTAGTACTCTTGTTATTGTTAGATGCTGTCAAATCAGTGCCAATTCCTAGAGACTCAATGAAAACAGAACAAGATACTACCTGGTCCTGCATATTCCTTACAATTGTTGTACTTGAACCCATTGTTGCATCAATTGAACCACTGCATCAATCTACATAATGATTAACAGTGGCACATAAGTGACAGAAATATTGCTGATTTGTATAGAAAATCTACTTTCTGTTGTTTTATAAATTGTCAATTCTTACTTCACACTTCAGAAGCTACTGTCCCAGAAATGAGATTTATCTTTTACCAATTCTGCTTACAAGGACAAGTCAAATGAATTCCTTTATTCCACAAATATTTATTGAACATATATGCCAGGAACTGTACTAAAATGTGTTTAGGATGAAGTTGAATCCTTGCTCTCCATAGCTCATAATAGCAAGAAGCTGGAAACAGCCTATAAGTAAAGGAATGATGAAAGAAATGCTGGCGCACACACGTGCACACACACACACACACACACACGTCTAGAAAACAGTGATGAAACCATGAAATGCCTCATGACATTAATAGACCTGGAAACCATTATTCTGAGGAAATTTAGTCAACCACAAAAGGGCTAGTATAAACACCAAGTTTAAAGCAGACTTCTGCTCTCAAATCGTGTAATCTTCTAATTCAGTCACCCAAACAATGAGGTAGAGAGCCTGTCTAATACCGATGAACCTTATTTCACCTCCTTTATTTTTTACCATCCACTATGCTAGAGGAGACCTCACCTCATCTGGGATCAGCGTCTAAATATGGAGGGGTAGGAGATGATCATTCAGTTGCTGCCATACAACATTGTAGTAGGTCATTCCCAACCAAACGACACTCCTACAAGAGTGATATCAACATTACATGCTTATGCATGCATGTTCAGCCATGCTACTGGATATTCAAGTGGGGCATCTTTGTCTCCGTGAAGCAATTGCATTTCTCTTGGGGAATAAACTGGAAGGAGCATCCTCTCATTGGGAAAAACTTTTAACAATAAAACAGTACCCACTGAGAGAATACACCCTCTACTATGTTCCTAACTGGACATTTTAAACCTAAGTTCTTACAGGCCTTCGGTGACCCAGGCCATGGGGTATCGACTCCTAGGTCTTTAGCCCCTATCCTTTCAAGGCACACATCAGCTTTTACAAAATACACCGGAAGGATTTGATGTGGAAATCTCTCTAACTAAACTAGTTTACCTCAAACTTACCAGTAGCAGATTCAGAAATGGACATGTTCCTTTGATCATTGCACTTTGCTTAAGATCTCTTGCTTTTAGGATGCCCAGTGAATGGTGGCCCAGGACTAGCATATGTTCACTATTTTAATGCTCTGCTTTTATTTATTTATTTCATCAATTTATTAGGGGCTGATACAACCCTTATCATAACCCATACATACATCAATTGTGTAAAGCATAGTTGCACTTTCATTGCCCTCATCATTCTCAAAACATCTGCTCTCCACTTAAGCCCCTGGCATTAGGTCCTCATTTTTCCCCTCCCTTCCCTCCTCCTCCCTCTCTCATGAACCCTTGATAATTTATAAATTATTATTT
>NW_022107431.1:23711278-23716624 GCF_000313985.2 Echinops telfairi | reverse complement strand
CCTTGATCATGCCCTACCAGGCCTCCCACACCCACCTCACCACCAATTTGGATCACTTGCTGTTCACTTGTCCCTGGGTTTGTTAACACCACTTCCTTTTACCCCCACCTCCCCCTCTCCCTTGTCCCCCCAGAACTGTTGGTCCAATTGTTTTCTCCTCCAGATTGTTCATCCAGCCTATCCTACCTAGACAGACCTTTCTTGTTGTGTTTTGGTTTTTGTCAGTGGTTTGTTGTTGTTGTTTTGTTGCATTTTGTTGCTTGGTTTTGCTCTGTCTTAGTTTTGTGCATGTTATTTGCTCTGCTTGCTTTCTTATGACATGTACTAGTCTGGCAGGCATAGTTCTGCCTTTGTGAATGAGTGTTATTGAAAATTTTTCCCTATCACAAACCTCCATTATTTGTGTAATTAGTGTCCAGTCACTTTAAAAGTTTAATTTGTACAAGTCAGCAATTTATGACTTGAATAACTTCCTTTTCTCAATAGTGTATTTACTTCTATACTATTGGTTAAATTAATGACACTATTATATTGAACCAGGTAGTATAGTGATTAAGGGGTAGACTGTGAGCCCCATGGTCAGTAGTTTGGTATTTTGAAGGCACCAGCAGCTCCATAAAAAGTTAATCTCAGAAACCCACAGGGGGCCACTGTGGATCAGCATGGACTCAATGGCCGTGAAAGATGAATAGAATTACCTCATATACCAGGGGGATGATTTATAATGCTTTCTATCATAAATGATAATGATGTTTCTTAAGTAAACCAGAGACCTATAGAAACCATAGATATATGAATCAACTTTAGGCTTGCACATAAATCTAGTTCCAATCTAAAAACAATTATAACATGGCCACACTTAATACTCACCCTCATGAAGAGATCACGGTGCTATAGCAAAAGAAACCAGGTGGTGCCCAGCTGTCAGAAAGAATAACATTTGGGGTCTTCAAACAAGCAGTCATCTAGGTGAGGCATCAACTAAATCCACATGGAAGAATCATATCAGCCTGTGGGATCTGTGGATTTTAAATAATGAAATCCAAATCTGAAAGAGAGAATGGTATAAGAGCTGAAATTGTAAACACTTGCTTTGCAGAAGGCTATTGATGACAGTGGAAGTCCAAAATCCATTTTCAGGGCCTCCTCAGAGATTAAGCCTTAGGTGAGCCCCATGTGACCATAGTCCAGTAGTATGTTGTGAGTAGCCTTTCTATCAGCAAGGCACATTGTAAAGTACATTATGGCAGAAGTGGTTACGCCAAAATATAAAATCTTATCATTTTATTCCCCTTTTGACTCATTTTAAAGTTGTTTCATTTTTCTGCTTTTGTGAGGTTTTCCTATGTTTTGTCAAGTAACTTTTCTTCTTGTTTGTTTGTTTGTTTGTTTATCCAGGATAGGTAAATCTATAGAGACAGTAGGTGTATTAACAACTATCTAGGAACATGGCATGGGAGGATGGGGGGAAATCTGGATCTAACAACAATGAAGACGAGAAGACAAAGTTCTGAAATTGATTGTGGTGATGATTACACAATGTTTATTATGATTGAGTGATTTAATTGTATGATACATAAATTACATGCAAATAAAATGATTTTTTAAAAGTATAAACTGATAGGGATGATGGTTGTATAACATGGTAAATGTAACTGATATCACTAAATTGTATGCATAAAAAGGATTGCAATAGCTCTAAAAATGCAATAAAGAATCCTTGCTATCAGGAAAAATTAATGTAAACTTTTTTATTTAGAATATTCTGCATACATACCTTTAACATTGGCAGAATCTGGGATAGAAATATAAATGGCGGCCCACTCACTGTTGTTTGAAATTCAAATGATATAAATCAAGCTCACAATCTGTTTTATAAAATATGTTCTATTCTCTATTTTGACAAATGTACTTTCATTATACCTTGGGAGGATAGGATCCTAACTGCATGAATTATTCTCCAAGAGTTGGTGTAGCAAAATACCACAAACTTGGAGGTATATAAGAACGAAATGTATTATCTCATTCCTGGAGGGAATGAGTTTGGAATTAGGGAATCAGCCACGTTGATTCCTTCTGAGGGTTCCAAAGCAGAGTTTCATGGCTCATAACCTCTTGGGCTAGCTTGGGATTCTTTGAGTTCTGGGCTTGTAGGGAATTCCAGCCTCTTCTCTCCGTCTTCACACAGCCGTCTTTCCTCTTCTATGTTTCCTCTCCTTTACAAGGACGCTGTTCGTATTGGAGAAACCTCCCCAAACCAACCCAGTTTCTGCCGAGTGGACTCAACACATACATATAGTGATCCGATTGGTATAAAAGTAGAAACGCCACGTATAGGGTGTTTGATGGCTACTAACTTTTCAAAACTATATCATCTGCCCTTTCTTTCAAGGCACCTCTGGATGAATTCTAAGTACTAAGTGTTTGATTAGCTGAATGTATCACTGTATGCACTACCTAAGGGGATCTCATATTGAATTAGGATCCACTCTTTCCAGTATGACCTCAACACATATGGAGTAACTGCTTACATTTTCAAAGACCCTGAGGAGCCCTGGTGACGTAGTGGTTTCAGGTTGGGCTGTGATCCACAAGGCGAGTTGAAACCATCAGAAGCTCCGTGGGAGAACGACGGGGTTTCTAACCTTGTAAAGTCTCGGGAAAATCACAGGGCCGTTCTACCATGTTCCCTAGGGGATGAGGCAGCATAGTCTCGAGAGCCGCTCATAGGTTGCTGCGAGTCAGGACTCTCTCAACGGCAGTGAGTTTAGGGTGTATTTTGAGGGGAGGGTGGAGGGGAGGGCACACCCACATCAATTTATAATCCTGGATGCCCTTATTTTCCCATTCCTGGCTCCATCCCACAACTAGAGAAGCCTCATATGCATGAATGTCCAGTATGTGTCCACCCACCTGGGCGCAGCTACCCTTCGACTATCCCTCCAACATAAAAGTGGTCACCTGGGCAGTTCATTCGAAGGGCACCCACTCAGCATCAGGGCAGCATGCAGGTTAGGGGTCATTTGGACAAGAAATTCTGAGCTGCCAGAAAATGAGCATGCTCAAGGAGAATAATGGTTGGGTTTCTGATGGATATATCATGTTAGTTTCACACACTTTTACTCTAGGGGGTGGGGCATGAGGAAAGAGGGCCAAACTCATGAATCAACCATGAGGCCATTATGTTGAAGTTACTCAATCACAAATATCGTAGGAGCCCACTGTTATAAAGAAGAAGATGGTGACTTTCACATTTGTGGAGGCTCAGACGTTACTAAGTGAGAGAGGGCGAGGGGGGGAAGCTGAAGTGATAGGCTAGATGGTTGACAGGTATTCATTTGGGTGAAGGGGAAGGCAGTGATCTACTAAGAGAATAGACGTCAATTAAACCCTCATAGAAGCAGCACCTCAACAGTCATGAGCCAAGGGCTGTCAATGATATAATCCAAATCCAAAGTAGGGAACAGCATTGCAGCTTAAATTGTGAGATTCTGGTGTACAGGGGCAATGGATGACCGCGGAAACACAAAATAAATGTACAGAATCTACACAGGGAATAAGCCTCCGATGATTTCCCTCTAACCATAAGTGAGGGATGGGAATAATCAGAGTATTGGAGAGATGACCATAGTAGATTAGAATGATAAATCTGACTTGAATAGTTAAAACTTTGTCACTTCATCTCCCTTCTGATACACTTTGGGATTGACCTGGTTTTTAATATTTTCTGTGGTTTTTTTCATATTGGGGTTTATCTCTGCTGTGTCTTGTAATTATTGGTAGCCTTCTTGATTCTGTGCTGTGTGCTTTTCTATATTTTTCAGTATATGAATCCAGGGACAGGGTGGTGACTCTCTAGAGACAACTTGAATAAGGGTTCCTGGGAGGCAGGGGTGGGGGGGGGCACATCAAGGGAGGTGGGGGTTGGATGATATCAAGGGGTTCAAGAATGAAGACAGTGTTCTGAAACTGATTTTGGTAGTAATTACACAACACTGCTTAAAATGATTGAACTATGAAATGGTATGATGTCTGGATTAGCTCCTAATAAAATGCTTTGGGGAAAAAAAAAAGAAATCAAAGGTGGGACAGGAGTGGAATGAGGTAAGCTATTTGGGGGGTTGAAAAGAAGTATAAATTATTCAATACAAAATTATTATCTGTCATAATTAAAATGTGTCTTTTAAAATGAGATCCATGGGACCTTCTGAAAAATCAAGGAAAGAGATGATGGTGAGGATGGCGTTGCCTGGGTGCAGATCCACCGAGTCAATTCATGACTCTCCACAATCCCACTGACGTTTCTAAAACCATGAATCTTTACAAGCGCAGACGGCCTCTTCTTTCCCCTGGAAGTGACTGGTGAGTTTGAACTGCTGCCCAATGCCTTACCCACAACATCACCAGGACTTTTTAAATAGAGGTGTGTCAGCCTCTACTCTTCACTTTACTTTTTACCCTTTACTCTTCACTCTTCACTCACCCCTTATCTTCACCCATAATGACATCTTCACAGAACCCAACAGAACACAGAACACAAAAGAACAACAACACATTTTCTGAACTGTGCCAATAGACTGCTCCCAACTGAAAGCCTTCTGACTCTGCTGGGGAAGAACTAGGCTTCCACTCTACAGAAGCCAGCCCAGACTCCTTAACAAAGCTAAAACGTAATGCCTCTCTTCCACTATGAGTTAATATTACTGCCTTCTGTGTCCAGTGTCCTAAATCCTTAATGTTCTGCTGCGATGTAACAGAAGCATCACAAGTAAGTGATTTAACGAGCAGAAATGTATTTGATCACACTTCAGGAGACTAGAAATATGAAGTCAGGTGTAGCTCTGGGTGGTGGTCTTTCTTATCTATTTCAGCTTGTACACATACCCACGTCCAGTGAGGTGATTCTAACCATCATGAACCTGCATAGGATCATGGGATCATACAGCCTCATTTTTCTCCTAAGGAGTGACTGACGGGTTTGAACTAGTCACTTCTCAGTTAGAAATCCAATATTTACTTCAGCTAGTAGCAGCTGGGAGTTCCTGATGTTTAGACACATAGGAGAGTGCCATGTGCCTATGCACACCCCACCCCCACGTCCGCACCCCTATCTCTGTCTGTCCTGCTCATCATACCCCTCAGAAGTGATTTGAGTTGGAATCCACGGTACACTGCTGTGACTTCAACTGTTCGATCACATCACATTAGATGACAGAACATTATTATATTACACATTATAGTATGGGCACAAGTATTCTTTTTTTTGTCTTTTTTTTATTTTTAAACATTTTATTAGGGGCTCGTACAACTGTTATCGCAATCCATACACACATCAATTGTGTAAAG
>NW_022107431.1:23700665-23709847 GCF_000313985.2 Echinops telfairi | reverse complement strand
TTGTTTTCTCCTCCAGATTGTTCATCCAGCCTGTCCTATCCAGACAGGCCTGTGGAGGCCACAAGTATTCTAACACCTATTTTGTGAAGAGACAATTCGATCTGTTTTTCATATGAATTTATTGATAAACGGTCAACACTTCTAAAGCACAAATGTTTTCTGAGATAATTTCCTGATCTACAATGAGAAAGGAGTGAAGTTGTCCAAGAGACTGTTCTTAATTAATTCTCGGTACTTGAATTGTTTTAAAGAATAGAGAGTCTCAGAATCAAGATATAGGACAGTGTTCTCTTTCTTCTACACCAGCGGTCCTCAACTTGTGGGTCACGACCCCTTTGGAAGTTGAACAACTCTTTCACAGGGGTTTCCCGATTCGTAACAGTAGCAAAATTACAGTTATGAAGTAGCAAAAAAAAATAATTTTATGGTTGGGGGGGTCACCACAACATAAGGAACTGTATTAAAGGGTCGCAACATTAGGAAGGTTGAGAACCACTGTTCTAGACATTCTAAAACTACCCATACACCTTATCATCTAAACTGATGAGAAAAAAAGCATATGGAAACTTACGTCTTCAAGACCATGATGTCTCACCACTTCACACAGGTGTGTTCTCATTTTAAAAAGGATGAAAATAGTGAAAATCCTGTTTTGAGGACTAACGTGGTCACATCTAATGGTAAAGCCAGGAGTCCTGGCAGGTAAAACGGTGAGGTGCCTGGCTGTCCCTGGAAGATTAGTGGTTTGGGCTCCCCCAGCAGTCCCACTGGAGGAAGATCTAGTGACGTGCTTCTGAAATGATCGCAGTCAAGAAAAACCACAATGGGGCAGTTTTACGCTGTAACATTGAGTCACAATGACAGGTAGAGATTCCACCTCATGATACCTAACTATGGCAATCTAAAGGCAGGGTCAGTATTAAAAATCTTTTTAAAAATCTAATCTTTTAAGTAGCACCACTGTATTATCATTTCTTTAAGAAATTTTACAGCATCTTACTTGCCAATAAAACCGTTGGGGAAAAAAGCTAGCATAACCATCAAAAACTTTTTTTTAAACAAATTTAACATCATCTAATTTGTTTCCCCAGGGAATGAGATGACTACAGAAATGTGCATACAGCAGAGATGTCGAAATTAATCTGTGGCTGTTTTTATAAAGCTCGAGTTTAAGTCTTTGGGGTTTCTGAAGCAGTGCTTTTCAGGGGAGCGGTCAACGAACTTCAGAAGAAAATGCCAGCGTCATGAGGAGGTCTGAGTCTGAAACCAGGGGGAGAGATCTCTTTAGGAATTAAGGGGTTTGACACAATCCAACTTCAGCTTCTCAATTTCAGGCCCTGTCCCTTGCACAGTAAGTACAATGTGCTCTTTAAAAGAAAAAGACTTTAACTTCTAATGAATAATGAAGACATAAAAACTGGACAAGAGCCAACATTAGGCTACATGAGACAAAATGGGGCAGCGGTACACTGAAAAAATTTTATGAGTGATATTGTATTTTGGGTGGAGGGGTGGATATTGCGGGCAGACATCATTTCAATAAATGATACTTTATAAAGTGTCCACACTCAGGCTCACCCTACCTCTACGTTGTTTTTGTTTTTGTTTTTAATTAGTGGTCACTGCTTCTGATACCTAAAACCCAATTACTGTCAAGTTGATGACAGATGATGGTTCCCTGGTGTGTGTCAGAGTAGAGCTGTACTCCATAAGATTTTCAATGGTTGTTGTTTTACTAAAATCATTTTATTGGGGGCTCGTACAACTCTTATCACAATCCATATATACATCCATTGTGTCAAGCACATTGGTACATTTGTTGCCATCATCACTCTCAAAACATTTGCTTTGTACTTGGGCCCTTGATATCAGCTCCTTATTTTCCCCCTCCCTCCCCGCTCCTCCCTCCATCATGAACCCGTGATAATTTATAAATTATTATTATTTTGTCATGTCTTACACTGTCCGACGTCTCCCTTCACCCACTCCTGGCCTTTCTTCTAAGGTACCTCCTGGTGAACTCAAACCTCTATTTGGTTAGCAGATGACCCATCTGCAACATCTAGAAACATCTTCGTGTACTTTGCTGTTGCACGTGTTATGTGCTGTTAGATTTCGTTTCAATCATAGTGATACTATGGACAATAGTGTGTAACACTGTTGCTGTGTTTGAATGTGTTGTTGCCTTCACTGTGTCAAACCATCTCGTGGAGGGTCTTCCTCTCTTTTTCAGAGCCTCCACTGTCCCAAGCATGATGTCTTTGTCCTCCCTGATAACATGCCCGAAGAGCATGAGAAGTCTTCACTCCGGCGGGCCATTCTGGCTCTGCTTCTTCCACAGCCGATCATTCTACTGGGAGATCATGGTATGCTCAATAGTCTTCACAAAGACCATCATTCAAACACATCCGTTCCTTTCCCATCTTCCATAGTTATTTTCTAGCTTTTACATTCATATAAGGTGACTGAAAATACCACGACTTGGGTTAAGGTACCTTATTCTTCAAAGTGATATTGTTGCTCTTTAACGCTTCAAAGAGGTCCTTTTGCAGAAGATTTGCCCAAGGCAATATAACATTTAATTTCTTGACTGCTGCTTCCCTGACTATTGATTGTGGATTCAAGTGAAATGAAATTATGGACAATTTTATTTTTTTCTCCATTTACCATGATGTTGTTTATTCCTCAGCTGTGAGGATTTTTTTTCACACGTAGTGGCAATCCATACGGAAGGCTGTAGTCTTTTATCTGTGACAGTACTTTAATGGGATAGTCAAAGACCTAGAGTTAGAAAACCAAAAGAGTTTCAGCCTATCTCAAGCTGAAAAAAAAAAAACCTAAAATATATACCAAGGCTTGAGTTGCAATATTATAGGATTCTTTAATCAAAAAATTGACGAGTTCTGTAAGCAAATATTGAAGTTGTGGAAGAGTTTATTTTACTTGGATCCTCAATCAATTCTCCTGAAAGCAGCAGGCCAGAATTCAAATGACATATTGCATTGTGAAACATTCTGTAAAGACCCCCTAAAGTGCAAAGATGTCAACTTTGAGAACTAAGGGACGACTGGCTCAAGCTATAGTATTTTCAATCACCTCATATGCAGGTGAGCAAGGATGCTTATGCATTGGCAAAAACTAATAAGGAAGACTGGAGAAGAATTGATTCCTTTGAATCAATTCAAATGAATTTTCAAATAAAGTACCTGGGACTTCCAGAAGAGAAAACTCTTTTATTTGTTTGTTTGTTTTTTTTTGGAGAAAGTATAGACAGAATGTTCCTTAGAAGCAAGGATGTACTCTGGACATATTATTAGGAGAGATCAGATGTCCTCAAAAAGGACATCAAGGTTGGTAGAGGGTCATTAAAGAGAGGAAGATCCTCAATGATATGGATTGACACTGTGCCAGTAACGATGAGTTCAAACGAAGCAATTGCGAGGATAGTCCAGGCCGCGGGCATTGTCTCATTCTGTTGTACATAAGGTAGCTATGATTCAAATCTAACTTGACAGTATCTAATAACAAAAACACAGGCATACTATGGAACAATGTAAGAATCATCCAAAGAAAACAGAAGAAATACACAGTAACTTTTCCAGAAAGAAATGATTGCTGTATAAACATTTCAAGAGGTAGCATATGATTCATTAGCAATGTCATTGAAGGAAGAAGTTCAGGCTGCGCTGAAGGCAGTGGTGAAAAACAATTCTCCAGGAATTCATGGAAAACCAATTGAAATGTTTTAACAAATTGATGTAGTGTTAGAGTACTCACTAGTCTATGCCAAGAAATTTGAAAGTGTTTGCCTGCCCAAACAACTGGAAGAGATCTATAGTTGTAGCTATTCCAAGGAAAAACCACTCAGGAGGTGGAAATTATCTAACAATATCATTAATGTCATGTGCAAGTAAAATGTTTCTGAATTATCTGAAGATCATTCAAAAACAGTTGCAGTAGAACATTGACCTGGAGCTGGCAGCAATTCAAGCCATATTCAAAAGAAGGTGTGGAATGAGGGATATCATTCCTGATGTCAGATAGATCTTGGCTGAAAGCAGAGAATACAAGAAAGATGTTTCCTTAGTTTTACTACTATGCAAAGACAGTTGAATGTGTGGAGCATAACAAATTATGGATAACATTGAGAAGAATGGAAATTCTGGAAAATTTAGTTTGCTATGTTGAACTTGTACATAGATCAATAGATAGATCTATAGAACAAAAGGATAGGGAATGGTATAAAAAAGGAAAAGTATATTGTCAAGGTTGTATCTTCTGACCATAATTATTCAATTTTTATGCTGAGCAGATAATCCGTGAAGCAGGAATATATGAAGAACATAACATCAAGGTTAGAGAACAACAGAAAGCGTACATTCTGTAATCTATTCATGTATTTCACTAGTATGTGCTTTTCATTGGTAATTTTTGTTTACAATATGCAAAAAGTATGGGGCTGAAGTGCTCTCTAGTGTTCCTAAACACAAAAAGGCTACACTACATATTGCTGATATAAGAAAACAAGTTAGTAGGTAAGCTTTGCAGCATTATAGTGAAAAACATGGAGAAAAACAGAAGGACTGTGTGAATTTGTTTAAGGCAACTCCAGAAAATGCTAGAGTAACATCCACAATGCCTGGTGAATCTATAATAAAGACAAAGTGGTGATTTATGAACTCATGAAATGATGACACCCCCCCCCAAAAAAAAAAAAACATAGGCAGAAGTGGGGCAGTAAGATGGAAAGCCCAAGAAATTTACTCTCATCCTCCAGGATGAGGTGAATGTCAACCCCATATTTGCTCAAATTTTACAATAAAGATTTAATTGCATATAATTTCATATTGCTTTCCTGAATAATACCTGTAATATAAGGTGTCTTTTAACATTAACACATATCTTAAAAAGATGACAGCCTTGAAAATTGTGCCACAGTTCTATTCTGTACACACAAGGTTGCTACACACCAGAAACTATTTGACTGTAGCTAAGGAGAGCAATATGAAATTTTAAATTTGCACCAAAAATGCAAAATAAAAATACTATTTTCAAGCTATGCTCCAGGAAAGTGGTTCTTGTAGCTAGGTGCTATCCAGTCAGTTCTGACTCACAGCAACTCTACACATAAGAGAAGAAAATACTGCCAGGCCCTTGTTCATCCTCACAATTATCGTTATTGGTATGTTGCTTGAGCTCAGTGTGTCAATCATCTCCTCCACTTGTCCTTCTTCCTCTTTTCCCCAACGTTCACAGTTTAATCATCAATAATCTAGTAGTGCATGTAGCTTGCATGTTTGATCAACTTCAGACAAGAACTTTGTAGAATTCTTCGATTTTGTCATAACTAGCTTTAGAGGTTGGTGCACAAATGTGAGTAATAGTTGTACTCCCTGAACATCCTTGTAGGCTTATAGATTCTATTATATTACTCACTGCATTGTACTTCAAGATCTTGGAATGCTCTTTTTGACAATAAATTGATTTTTCCTGGCTTTGCCATTCCTGGCATAAGTTATTACTCTACATTAATTATAAATATTGGTAATCATTTTCCAATACACTGGAAGATATTTAAAGAGCAGATATCAAGAGTTAATTTAAAAGTTTCCTGTCCTATTTTACCATGGGCTGGGCCATTATGATGTGGTTGGTCAGTTATGGAATAGTCAGCCCTACAGTCCCTTATGAGAGCTGATATAAAGTATTCACATCCATGGTGAGATTGGCTATGAGTAGCCAATCAGTGGAAAAAGAATTTCCCTATCAGAATGACCTGCATTGAGCATATATGGACATTCTAGCTTTTTGTTCTCCCTGGGCCCTGCATTAGCCTCTCATGATAGAATCTTTTCTTGGGAATTGAAAGTAACATGGCTTAAATCAGTTCCCAAAGTAACATCCTTGCTTGTCAAAACTTTAAAGGGGTCAGTGGACTGCCCTATGGCCTGCTAATTTGAGAATTTGCTAGATGCTGAGCTAGGAGTCTGCTTTCGGGCCTGAATTTTATAGAGCCCCTACGGCAACATGTATCAGGAGAAACTTCCTGACTCAAATTTGACCCACAGACTTGGAACTTACCAGCCATTTACTTTAGATCTCACTCTCTCTCCAAACACACACACACACACACACACACACACACACACACGTTTTTAGGTGCCATCAAGTTGGCTCTGACACACAGCGCCCCAATGCACATATGTACAACAGAACAGACCACTGCCTGGTCCTGCTCCACCCTCACAATTGGTCCCAGGCTTGAGCTCATTGCTGCAACCACTGTATCCATCCATCTTGTCGACAGGCTTCCTCTTTTTCAACAAAAATCTATATATATTTGTCGTTGTTAGGTGCCATCGATCATTTCTGACTCTTAGCAGTCCTATGTACAACAGAACTTAACACTGCCTGGGCCTGGGCCATCCTCACCATAGTTTTTATGTTTGAACCTGTCAATGTAGCCACTGTGTCAATCCGTCTTTTCGAAGGCCTTCTTTTCCACTGCCCCTCCACTGTACCAAGCATGATCTTCTTCTCTGGGGACTGGTCTCTCCTAACCATATATTCAAGGTATGGGAGACGAATTATCCCCATTCTTGCTTCTAAGGGCATTCGGTGTACATTTCTTCCAAGACAGCTTAGTTTGGTCTACACTTGACCTTAGCCGAAAGGCCGAGAAGCGATAGCTTAGTTTGTTCTTTTGCAGTTCATGGTACTTTCAGTATTCTTCGTCGGTACCACAATTTAAGCCCATCAGCTCTTCTTCGGTCTTCCTTACTCAACCTTCAACTGCCACATGCATCTGAGGCGATTGTGCAACATTACATTTACCCAATGTGATGTGTCATTTGACCTCTTGGCTGCTGTTTCCAAGTAAACATGTTTTACTGGCATTGCTTCGCAAGAGAATCCAACCTAACATAACAGGCTCTAGTCAAAGGTTACCTTTACTATTTGACAATAATATTTTAACTCTTCAGTAAGCTATAAAAGAAAAGCTTAGTCAGATAAAAATCCGACTATCAAAATAAGCTAATAAACTTGAATAAAGCTTTCAAGCAAAGTAGCAAATAATCTTTTCAACACATTTCATAATTGATGCTAATTCAAAAGTAAGTCTACTCTTGCACTAAGCTTACTGGCATTAATTCTATTCTGCATCTCACTTTTGTCCTCATAATGCTCCATAAATCAGTCTTTGGGGATCATGAATTAGCTGGCCTCCAAAATAAAGTGACAAGTTAATTAAGTTATGTAAGGAAAATGGTTTTCAATTCTATACCCCAACAGGCAAGAGAGGGACATAGAAAATTTATGATTGCACGAAGTTGATAGGTACTCTTTGCCTAATATTAACTCCAGGCACAGTGACAGGGTAATCACTCTAACCTTTTAAGAATGCAGATATCATCAAATCTGACTTGCTGAGGTCATACAAGCTGTATTAATGAAAATTTTACTAGACAAACTTTCCAATAAGGACTCTAGGTCAGGAAATATTTGCACAAGGATTTATCTCCTTATACATGTTTTTTTTTTTATTATTCCCCTGCCTCACATAACACATTTGATGAGGGCAATTTTGGCAATCTAGGGGATATATTAACTATCCATTTGAGATTGATTCTTTAGGAATAAGTTAGACTTGTAAATAGTGATCTCACACTATTTTCTCCCCTTTTGCATTATTAAGAAGGCTGTTATTTGTGAGTAGGACAAAACTCATTGAATCATGGTAGCATATACTAATATCATCTCACCAGAATATATTTAATAATACACATTCCAGATTCCTGAAAAGTATTATTTGAAAACCCATACAAAATCCAAGAATAAAAATGTAATTGTTGAAATAAAGCAGTCATGACAATAACCACTGGACAACAAGCCCCAAATCTTAAACAATAGCTCACTGCCATCAACTTGATTTTAGCTCATAGTGGCTTTATAGGACAGAGTAGAACTTCCTGTGTGGGTTTCCATAAATCTTTATGGGAGCAGAGATTTCATCTTTGACTACAGTTAGCAGTCTAATGTCTAACATACTGTGCAACCAGGGCTTCCCCCAAGTTCTAAAGGAACCACCTTTAAAAGCCAAATGAGTATCAGGGAGCAGGAATGGTTCAGTAGTAAAATGTTCACTCTCCATGCAGAAGATTAATTCCGAGCCAAAGCACCTCAAGTGCAGCCACCAACGTGTGTCAGTAAAGGCTTGTGTGTTGCTATGATACGAACAGGTTTCAGGAGCCTCCAGGCAAAAATGGACTAGGAAGATGTACCTTGAATCAAGACTCATGGTTAACTGTAGCTACGGTTTCCAAACAGCAGCCAAGAGCCAGGTCTTCCGATGGTCGGTTGGCTGTTCAGTACTCCACAAGGGAATGGCCACTTCAGTTAGAAGAAATATAGTAAAAAATAATAATAATAAAAGATGGGCTCAAAGGAAAGGCCCAATAATTTACTTCTGAAAATCAGTCAGTAAAAACCTGATGGACTTCCAAGAACTTCCATTAATAATGAAGACAACACAGGACAGGGTAGCATTCCCTTCTATTTGGCATGGGATTGCTATGAGTGTGTGGAGCTCAAAGACAGCTTAAAAAAAAAACAACCCAAAAACATGAGAATCAATGGGCTGAAAGTTTCATATTTCCCCCTTCCCTCATGGAATCTATATTCCTGAAATCACTAAATTAGGGTAAATTGCAACCAGAAAAGCTTTTTCTCAGGCACCTCCCAAACTTCTCCTTTCCTTGACTTTTTCCTCTCCTTTATGAAAGCATCGCTTTTTTCTACCCCACCTTAAGCAGACAAGCTCTGTCTGAATCGCCTTTCTTATAAGCAAAAGTATTTAATCTTCTAGGCACACATGCAGACTGAAACTCCACGGTGTAGGCAGAGTTTTCCCTAAAAGGAAAAACTCACAGATGTAGAATTTCAGATTTCATGGTCAGTACATAGGAGAGAAATTCTGGGGAAATACTAGCTATCCAGGAGCTGACTTGGGGAGCTGAGAAGGAGTCAGCATCCAAAGCTTAGTGACTACATATTAGAAACCTAGTCACTGTCTGCCTGCTCACCATTGGGCTACCTTAGCTCGCACAGTACCTGAACACCTAATCCAAGCTTGCTGTATAAATGGGAATTAGGGAAGCACACTTTGTCTGTGATTGCACCCA
>NW_022107431.1:23697876-23699164 GCF_000313985.2 Echinops telfairi | reverse complement strand
AGAATGCTGCTTGGAGCTATACAAGACATGAGGGAAGCATTACAGAAAAAGGATGAAATGATAGAGGAATTAAAGGCTATGCACCAAAAGGAAATACAGGAGTTAAAGGGCGAGATAACAAAAACTAACAGCAAACTCACGGACTTCACTCAGAGAATGGAGGAGGCTGAAACCCGCACCAGTGATCTAGAGGATTCACAAGCAGAAATTAATAATCGTGAGAAAAAGTCTAACAAGTCCATCAGAGAAGCTGAAGAAAACCTCAGAGCTATGTCTGACACTATGAGAAGGAACAACCTTAGAATTATTGGTGTGGAGGAACAATCCACATCAAGGAAACCAACATCCAAAATAGTGATGGAATGCTTGGAAGAAAATTTTCCTAACTTAATGAACAAAAACCAGGCAACTATTCAAGAGGCTGAAAGAACACCAGCTAGACTGAATCCCCAGAAGAAGTCACCAAGACATATAGTTGTTAAACTGCAAGACATATAGTTGTTAAACTGTCCAGCTATGAGGTAAAGGAGAGTATTATGAGAGCAGTCAGAGAAAAACAGGCAACCATATATAAAGGCAAACAGATAAGAATATGCTCAGACCTGTCAGCAGACACTATGAAGAAAAGGAGACAGTGGAGCAGAGCAGCATATTCCAAAAATTGCAGGAAATTAACGCAAACCCAAGAATATTGTATCCTGCCAGAATATCGTTCAAAATAGATGGACAAGTGAGAGTCTTCCCAGACAAGGAAAGCCTCAAAGAATATGCTAAAAGGAACCCAGGACTACAAAAGATCCTCACTGACCCAGCATGGGCAGAAGAACAACACTCACCAAGCACATACAAGAGGCCACCACACAGAACAACTCCACCCAGAGACCATTAAAGGGAAAACAGCCCCCAAGATAAAACTGGCACAGCGATGGAAAGAAGGCAAAAACAAACCGCAAACACACATATACACAATCCACGGTAAAGAAATAGAGGTAGGAAAACACCCAAACAAGAGACATAAAATGACATCACAGGGTCCACAGATAGATGTAATAACCATGAATATTAATGGTTTGAACTCCGACCTTAAGAGACAGAAGCTAATAGACTGGCTTGGAAAACACAAACCCTTCATCTGCTGCCTACAGGAAACACACCTCAACATTACAGATAAAAACGGGCTGAGAATCAAATGATGGAGACATTATCAGTCAAGCTCTAATTCAAAAAAAGCAGGGGTTGCAATCCTAATCTCAGATAAAATTGACCTCCAAGTGCATACCATAAAAAG
>NW_022107431.1:23677285-23691888 GCF_000313985.2 Echinops telfairi | reverse complement strand
ATAAAATAATAATAAATTATAAATTATTGGAGGTTCGGGGTTCGGGGGGAGTGGGAAGGGAGGGGGGAAAATGAGCTGACACCAGGGGCTCAAGTGGAAAGTGGGTGTCGTAAGAACAAATATGTACTAAAATGCTGGACACAGATGACGTATGTACAGATTGTGATGAGTTGTATGAGCCCCTAATAAAATGATTGTTTTTTTAAAAAGAAGACCTTTATATATACGAGTAATTTAATATTAAGAAAACATACCTGCCCAGTCCAGATCAAGTCCATAAATCCAATATTAGCCCATCTGTCCAATACTAGTCCATAAATTCCTCTTTAGACTCACACAGCCATGCAATAATGTCTAATGCAGGAAGATCAGAGGCCAGTAGGTGGAAAATCTTGTGGATCCAGTGGCAGTAGAAGCATCTCAGCACTGGCAGGGGTCTCCAGGTGGCTCCTCCAGCTCCCAGGTGTCTGGCTCCACCAGTCTCTCTCCCTGTAGCTTGTCAACAGCGATGTCTTGCAGAGAGTGTGTGGTCCCGCCTCCAGTGAGCTATTTATCTTCTTTATGCCACCAAATGAGGCCATCAAGCTGCGACCTGATTGACAGGCTAAATTCCACCCTTTCACTCTTTAGTCTCAAATTGACAACAGACTGTGTCACTACCACAAGGATTATGAAGCTTAGACAAGGAGAGGCACAGGTTGGAGGATGCAGAGGTAAATGAATCTAGAGTCAGCTGAATGAATCCACTGTCAGCAATCCTCTGACAGCTCCTGGGAAGGCAGGCAACACAACAGGAGATGGAGGAGCCAGATATAGATTCAGTTCCAGCAGAAGGTACAGGGCCCAAAAGGACTCGACTGGGTCTCTCTTTTATACAGAAGGCCACACACCCAAAGAGGTGTGACCCATCTGAGACTTGATGGATAGGTTGAGTTCCACCCCTACCCTTACCAGGAGTGTCTAGTTGAAATAACCCCTAACCATCACAGTACCCTCAATTATGCATCCTGGAAGCTGACCACGGAGAAGCAGCGTCTGACTCAGGACTGTGCCACATTCAGACAATGTTGGAGGCTGTTTTCACTGCTGCTCTCTCATTCCCTTATTTCTGTGCTATTATTCCATGAGCCACTGGTGTAGGCAATAGTCTTTTTAATAAATTTTGACCACCCCAAAATAATCTTTGCTTTACTTTATTTTCTTCTCATTTCTCCTGTACTGGAAGGAAATTCTCAATACTATGTTTCTTAAGTTCTACAAATGAAAAATAACCCAGATTCCAAGTTGGGAAAAGAAGGATCTACCTCATACAAGATTGCTCAACTTTTTCTTTTCTTAATACATTCTTTTTCATTAGTACCTTGAAATATATTTCATTATAGTCACATTCAAATTACACTCTAATATGGATTGGTAACCTGAGATACTTAGTCAAACAAACATATTTTTAATTTGTTATTTATTAGAATTTATAAGGAAGTTTCTTATGAGTTGAAATAGATGGACATTTTTAATGTCTTAGTATGTTTAGAGAGGTTTCCAAGTATTTGGCTAATGAGAACCGTCATACAGGTGAACTGTTTTTGGGACTCTCCTCAGAGTAATTAAGTTAATTCTACCAAAGTTTTTGGGCAAATTTCTAAAGTACTTATGAATCTGTTATTCTATTGCAACTCCCTACAGCCTAGAAAAGAGGCTTAAAATTGTGGATTTCATGCTAGACAGTTTCTTTTGTAATCATACTTGACATTGAAGAAAGAGTATATTCTAGAATTATTTGTGTGAATGGGCAGATTTTGGATGACTGGGGACGGCTTCTAATTCAGCTTTGTAAAAATAGTTCCATTCTAGCACGTCATCATCATTGCTGTTAGGTGGCATTGAGTTGGTTCCCACTCATAGAGACCCTCAGAGAGGCAAGAGAACAAAACACTGTTCAGTCCTGTGCCGTCCTCACAATTGTTATGTCTGAGCTCATTGTTGCAGCCAGTTTCCAATCCCTCTAGATGAGGCTCTTCTTTTTTTTTGCTTACACTTTATCAAGCATGGCATCCTTTCCCAGGAACTATCTCTCCTGATAACATCTCCAAAATAAGTGAGACAAGGTTTTATCGCCCTTGCTACTGAGACGCTTTCTGACTGAAATTCTTCCAGGATAGATTTGTTAGTTCTTTTGGCAGCCTATGGCACCGTCAATATTCTTTTCCAGGACCAATACTCAAATGGATCAATTCTTCTCTGGTCTTCCTTTTTCATTGTCCAACTTTCATACGCATAGGAGGCAATTGAAAATACTAAGGAGCACCTTAGTCTTTAGAGTGAAATCCGTGCTCCGCAACACTTTAAAGAGATCTTGTGCAGCAGATTTTCCCAGTGTAATGTGCCATCTGGTTTCCTGACTGCTGTTTCCATGCATATTGATTGTGGGTCCAAGCAAGATGAAATCCCTTCTGACAAGTTCAATATTGGATCTGTTTATGATGATGCTATGCATTGGTCCAGTTATGAGGATTTGGGTCTTCATTAGACTACATTGCAATCCATACTGAAGGCTGCTGTTCTTGATCTTGCTCAGTAAGTGCTTCAAACCCTCCTCACTTTCAGCAAGTAAGCTTTTGTCATCTGTGTATTACAGGTCATTAATAAACTTCCCTCAAATCCTGATGCTGCATTCTTTTTCAAATAGACCAGATTTTCAGATTATTTGTTCAACATACAGGCTGAATAAGTAGGGTGTAAAGATCCAACCCTGAAGCACACTTTCCCTGATTTTAAAGCATGCAGTACTTCCTTGTTCTGTTCCCACACCTGCCTATTGATCGGTGTACAGGCTCATCATGAGCACAATGAGGTTTTCTGGAATTTCCTTTCTTCTCAATGCTATCTACAGTTTTCAATGCTCCACACAAAGACCTTTGAATAGTCAGTGAAATACAAGTAAACATTCTTCTGGCAGTCTCTGCTTTCAATCAAGTTCCATCTGATATCAGCAATGCTATCCTTACTGCCCCATTCTTTTCTGAATCCAGTTTGAATTTTTGGCAGCTCCCTGTTGAAGTATTGTGCATGTGTGTATGTATCAGTAAATAAATTTGACATATATGGGAAAACCTGTTAGGAATCTTTTACTTCATGATTTAGGCAAACACAGCAAACAAAAAAGTTGTAAATTCTATATACCAGGGACATTGATTTACCTAGCTGCTTCTGGTTTTCAAAATAAAAATTTCCCAAATATTCAAATCATTCACATTAGCCTATTTCCTTGCCTCACATTTGAATCACCCTGCACATTTAAAACAATAAGTTGACCTTTAGAGTAATTTTGAATGACTCTATCATAATGCATTTAGATAAGGCCCAGATGGTCACCAGTATTCTATGGAATGTAATTAATACAGAAATTTAGTTATTGGACTTAATAGTAGAAGAATCACCTCAATTATGAAAGTCAGACTTGTCTAATATTTCAAATGAAATTACTTTTCTTTACTCAAGTGTACCAGGTAATTTAAACTATGCTTACTAGATATCTAATTCCCCAAATCCCATTTTTTAAATATGAGAATAATTAACTGGGCCATCAAATATTTATTTCTATATTAATGAATATGTCTAAATTATTGAGAGTACTTATAAAATTTAAAGTATAATATTTGCCTTCAGTTTTGTGACAAACCACACTACTTTCCAATTTTGAGCCTATGTACTCTTATCAGCTCCCTGTAGACGCATTTTTGTTCTTTCTACTTAGAGTTTATTTACTAATCCTACATAACTCTTTACCATCCAGTTTAAGGTCCATGTAATAATATGTCAATATTGTAGCTGTGTGATATTCAAACTACCTTTCTATTACGAGGGAACTAAGAAGGACTGTCTCCTGATTTGAATCTTAACGGGGAGTCATAGTCTTCCCATTATGATCCCAGAGGGAGATCCTGGTTTTGTCTTGTGCTCACAAGCAACTGGCCTTAGAGAAAGGGAAGGGAGACTTAATGGTGCCAATTTGGAGAAAACACCACATGAGATTGTTGCACAGAACTGAAGGGTGTGTAGATGCTCTAAACCAGAGAATCATACATGGAGTGGTTACTTTCATATGTCAGAATAAACCCATCATAATAAGTGATCCTATCACAAGATGCTTACTCCTCACAACTAACTCTGGATTTCTGGGATTTAGAAGGTGAGAGGGTAAGGCTTTGGGATCCTTTACTTTGGATACATCATCAGGAGGACCAAACACTAGAAAAAACAGCCTCATTGGTAAAGCAAAGGGTCAGCAAAAAGTGAGAGAAGGCTTCCATGAAACAGATTGACACAATAGGCGCAACAATGGACCTGATGAGAAACAAGGTAGAGGCCTCGTCGGTGTTCACTTCTGTTATGTTTAAGTTGTCATTAGCTGATGCTGACTTAATGGAAACTAACAACAACGAATCTTCCATTGCATACTCTACTCATCAGAATTAGATTGGGAGAGATTCGCAGGTAGATTTCCCCAAGGAAGTTGTCTCTGAGATGGAAATCAGCATGCAGGAAGTTTATTAGGAAATGCTTCGGAGAACCACACACCTGTGAAAGATAAGTGCTAGAAGCAGGATGTAACAAAGAGCAAAGCCAAGCTCTGTGCAGTCTCAAAAGATTTGTCAGTTGACACCATAGAGAGCAAAGATAAGTTGACTTTTTAGAACTGTCCTCAGCTGGATGAGATGAGCTGGGTTCCCTCTGTGCAGTTAGTTACTGGATCTGGGCCAACCGGGAGAGGCGGGTATGGATTTCAGTGCAATGGCTCTCTTCAAGGTGAGACAGCGCTCAGAAGAGGGTGAATGAGGGCTTTCTGTGGGCAGCAATCCCAACAGGAGAAAGAGTAAATTTTTCATTACAAAAGGAGGATAGGTGATGTTTCTAAAGTCCATTATATGAGGGGGTATCCAAACAAAACAGGAATTTTTTTTCAAAGCTATGTGTTTAATTTTTTTTTTAACAAAACCACCTTATCACCTTCAAAGTACTGTCCATTACACTTAATACATTTTTCAAATCTGCAATCCTGTTCTTGGAAACATTTTTCAAACTCATCTGTTTGAATGGCTGACAGCACCTCCCTCCTTTTATTCTGCACCTCTTTTATGTCGTCAAATCGCTGTCCTTTCGGGTCCCTCTTCATTTATGGAAACAAAAAGAAATCACATGGAGCCAGGTCAGGTGGGTAAGGTGGGTGGGGCAAGAGATGCATGCTGGTTTTTTGCCAAAAACTAGTGCACTGAGATGGCTGTGTGTCCAGGTGCATTGTTGTGGTGGCAAAACCAGTCCCCATCTGCCAAAAATCAGGGTTTTTTTTTTGTTGTGCACTGTCACTGTAATCTTTTTAGAGCCTCTACATAGAAAGCTTGGTTAACAGTCTGACCTGATGGAATGAACTCCAAATGCACTATGAGTCGACATTTTTGAACGTTCAGAAAGTTGATAGAATGTGGTTTGTCATCAATCGACCTTTCGCCCTTTTTGAAATGAGAAAACCACTTGTTCACTTAAGTTTTTACCATGGTTTTGTAACTCAAGAGAAGGAAACAATTCTTCACAATATTCTATGTCAAAAATTTTATCAGATTGAGACTTGAGAAACATGCCCACAGTCAATCAATGAAGAAAAGTTTAAAGAAAAAGAAAGTAAAACCTCTTCAGAAAAAGTTTCCAGAAGTCAAATATTGCTCAAGATGTCTGAACACTGTGTTAGACCAAGTTGACTAGAGAAACCAATCCAAGGACACGCATATATGCATAAGAAAGAGCTTTTGAGTGGGTTGGAAAGAGGGAACCAATTACAAGGAACTATATGTGACCTCCTCCCTGGGGGACGGACAACAGAAAAGTGGGTGAAGGGAGATGTCAGACAGGGCAAGATATGACAAAATAATAATTTATAAATTATCAAGGGCTCATGAGGGAGGGGGGAACGGGGAGGGAGGGAAAAATGAGGACCTAATGCCGGGGGCTTAAGTGGAGAGGAAATGTTCTGAGAATGATGAGGGCAATGAATGTACAAATGCGCTTTACACAATTGATGTATATATGGATTGTGATAAGAGTTGTATGAGGCCCTAATAAAATGATTTTTTAAAAAAAGAAAGAGCTTTTGTGTTAGTCTGGGTAAACTAGAGAAACAAATCCACAGAAACTCATATGTATCCAAGAGCAAGTTTTATATAAAGGTTAAATGTACATTAAGAAAGATCTCAACCTAGTGCTGTCCAAGCCCATAAGTACAACATTAACCCATATGTCCAACACCAATCTATGAAGTCCTCCTCAGTCGCACAAACACAAGTAATGACATCGGCGGCAGGAGGAAAGCCTAATCAGTGAATGTGTAAGCATCTTAACACTAGTAGGGTTCTCCACACGGGTGTTCCAGCACCCCGGGCTGCATCAGGGTAGGTCCATGTGGCTTCTCCTCAAGGATGTCTTGCAGGAAGTGAGCCTTGCAAACTGAAGCAGGGAATTGGCTAAGGCAGCTGCACCCTGATCAGAAAGCAAGAGACCCAAGAACTAGAAAAGCAAGGCTCACGGAGCCATTTATCTCTCCGCCCTTCAGTTAATCCCACATGTGTTTATCGGCCAGGTTGGCACAATAAACCTTAATTATCTCAGCTTCTATCAAAGAGTAATGACATATTAAGAAAACACCCTGCCCTGCGCAGATCAAGTACATAAGTCTGATATTAGCCTATCAATCCAATACTAGCCACTAAATCATTCTTCAGACTCATGCAGCATATACAATGATACAAAAGGCAGGAAGATCACAAGCCAGTGAGTCCAAAGTCTTGTGGATCCAGTGGTGGTGGAAGCATCCCCAGGCCTCCCGCAGGTCTCAGCATAGTTCCACATGGTTGTCCACAGGAAGGTGAAAGCAGAGAGAGGGGGAAAGTTCCCAGAATCCTTACAAGAAGTCCATGCCCACAAGGAGGCATCCTCAGGCTGGGACCTGATTGACAGACTAGACTCTACCCCTACACTATCAAGTTGACATGAAATTATGTAACTACCACAAACAACTTCCATTTTGTTTTTCGTGAGTCATGATCTACAAAGAAAGTAAATATATATAGTAAGTAATTTTATTTAAAATAAAGCAAAAACTCTCAGGATGAACAAGGTTCATAATTCCAGAAAAGCACTTTGGGTCATCAAACCATGGAAAGGACTAATAAGTAGAGGTCCTAGCTGAAAACAAAGGCAACATAAAATGTATATGACTTAAAATTCAATTTACTATCTTGGAATTGACTTCACAAAACAGGACTTCAGTCCCTACCTTTATTTTCTACCATTTGGAGTCATGCATATGCCCATATATTTAAATTAAATCATATATTTTCTCCCTTTTTCTACAATTGTGTGTCATCAGCAATTAATAGTGCTTCACTTTCCATAAGCCATATATGACTAATTAAATGTAACAAATTAAAAATGAATAAAATTTAAAATTCCGAGGCTCAACTATACAAATATATGATAAATGTAACTGACAATGTATTCAAGTTATAAGGAACCATATTTATGACCATTTATTATGGAGATTTTTTATTTATATGTAATGTTTTCAATGCCCAAAGACAACTGAAGATCAGATTTGTCAAGATACTGATCATAGAAGGCAACAATAAAACTAAAAAATAGATGTCCTCGACTTTCTTCAGAGTCACATGATGGAGTGATCAGAATGGAGCTCATCATAAACTGGGACTACTTACAGTGCATTTCCATCATCATAGACTGCATATAGACCAACGATTCTCAGTCACCTGGAAAGCTTATTAAAATTCACACTGCTGGACTAAATTTTCAAAGTTTCTGACTCAGTGCCTGTGGGTGAGGGTCCAACAGTCTACATATCTAACAAGCACCCAACTAATGATAATGCTACTGGTCTTGGGATAATCTCTGGGATTGGATAGATCTAGAAGTAGAAGGGAAATAGTGCAAGGAATCTGGATATGGAGTTGAAACAACTCCATTTTTTGATAATATGAACAGTAGTTACATGAGGCAAGAGGTTGTTATTAATTTTTTTAATCATTTTATTGGGGGCTCATACAACTCTTATCACAATCCATACATGCGTCAATTGTGTAAAGCATATTTGTACATTCATTGCCCTCATCGGTTTTTCTTTTTTTTAAGTCTAGACATGGGAATAAAAGTGTAACTGAATGATTAATAGCCAGAAAAGAAGAAATATGGTATATACTTGTTATCTTTACAGTTTAGAATCCAATCCATTTGCCTATTTCAGTGGATATCCCATTGTGTGAGTCCTATTTGAATGTCAGCTTTGTCTCATTATAAAAGTCCAAGCGAATCCATCCTATCTGCTTTTTTTCTGACGCTGAGACCTGGAAAGGTAACAGTACCTTGGCCTGGCCAATTAAATGCTTGGGAATGTAACTTGTACAGCGATTCAATGAGGACAGAGTAGTCAGAATTTACTTGATATGGAGTCTACACATTAATCTGCTGGGCTTGGGGACAAGGTTTATGTTTTCACAGTTCAAAGCAGGAACTGAAGTTCAGAGAAATGTTGACAATAGCATTTTTACCAGATTTTTGCAGCTATTCATTCGTAGGCATCATCTTGTTTCTTATCTATGTTTTAAGATTGTTCCTCCATTCTCCCACTGTTTCTGACAGCTTGTTCATGAAGAAGCCCATCAACAAGATGAGTTGACGCAGTGGCTGCTACAGTGGGCTGGATCACAGGGACAATTGTGAGGTGGGCAGAGGACCAAGCAGTGTTTCATTCTGTTGTGAAAAAGGTCCCTATGGGATGGGACTAACTCAAGGGCACCTCCTAACGACAACATGTAATTACCCATTTTCATTAAGCTGGCCTGAGTTAGATCCTGTGATTTGCATCCAAAGCCCGGATTGTTAAATTCAGTCTTGTCGCCTAAGCCTTCCTTTGTAATCATGGAGCTAGTCAGTCATTCTATTGGTTACATACTGTACATGTATCAAACTAGTATTTCTAGATGCGTTTATGAAACTTTACTAAATTATACCACACATTTGTTTTATCCTATTTCTTCTCTTGGGTCCACAGTTCTCAACCTGTGGGTTGTGACCCTTTTGGGGGGTCAAACAACCCTTTCACAGGGGTCACCCGATTCATAACAGTAGAAAAATTATAGTGATGAAGCAGTAACAAAAATAAATTTATGGTTGGGGGTCACCACAATAGGAAGGACTGTATTAAAGGGTCACGGCACTAGGAAGGTTGAGAACCACTGTCTTAGCTCTTAAGCTCCTGGCTGATCAGGAAAACCATGCTCATCTTTGTATTTATTCCCAACTGACTAGTATAAGATTTGCTTGTGCAGAAAATTTGATTATGAAGAAAATGAAGCATTTTCTTGTGTTTACAGAATCAACATAAAGGTCACCTCTTTACACAGCCCTTTCTTCAACATTTATAGCCAGCTCTAAGCCCAGGCAACTGGCTCATTATCCAGTTTATATTTTTTATAACCCTTATCATTCTATTAAATCATATTATTTATACCATTGTCCTTTCCTTTTTTTATCTCTATATCCCTTCGTGATATAAGTTCCGTGAGAGCAGTGACCTCATTTGTCTAAGCTACTGCCATCTCCCCAGAGACGAGGACTATGCCCAGCACTTAGCAAGTTGTTAGAAACATTTTTGAATTTTACTTCTTAGTCAACGTTGGCTACTTCCTGTGATCTCTGTGTATTAGAATGTAACCATATGTCACACTCACTTCAATTCCCTCTTCTTTTCTGCTGGCTAACAAGATCCTCCCACCCAGAGTCATCTCTCTTTTTAAACTTCTTCACCCCTATCAGTCACACTGTTCGTGGGATTGTCAGGGTTTTTGTTGTTTTATTTTTTGTTATTTTTGCTTTATAATTCCTAGTGTTGCTCCTATTGCACCCTGATTTGATCATTGGGTGTTTGCATACCATCCTGAATTTATTGGGTTCCTTGGACAGTGAAAATTCAAACACTTCTGGCAATTGTATGTTAATTTTAACTCCTTAATATTAAAGCTTCTTGGCATCCTCTGCCTCGGGGGCCATAAGTGTCAATTTCATCTCTGCTTTGTCATCGATCAGCTTGTACAGAGAAAATCAAACATTCCAATGGCTTTATTTAAATTCTACCCATGCTAAATAGTTTGAGTTTGGCTGAAATTACCAGACATCTGAGGGTCATAGGGAAATGTCATTTCATTTACAGCTTAGTCATCTGCCACTTCACTGACTTCAATCTCCTGTTTTTATTTCTTCTTTCCCAGAAGCATAGCGAATTCCTCTCTTTGTTTAATGCACAACATTTAGAAATCGTCGTTTTAAGGTTGAGCAAACCTCAAAGCCCCAGTCTTCATCTTCATTTGTCCACCAAAGTGTCTCTTCTTTAGAGCATGCTGTAAAAAGAATCGAGCAAAATTTCCTTGAGTTTTTTAACTGCCTAAAATCAGACTTCATCTAGAATGTATTACTCCTGCTGCAACTTTTAGATATGTGGAATCCAAATGTATTCTTTTGTATATAATCTTGGGGTGCCCTGAGTAGCACGAATGGTTAGGTGTTCAGCTACTAACTGAAATGTTATCAGTTCCAATTCATGCACATCTCAGAAGAAAGACCTGGTGTTCTGCTTCTGAAATATCACAGCCACCGAAAGCTCGCTGAGTGCAGCTGTGCTCTGCAAGACACAGGGCTGCACAAATCGGAATGAACTGACGGCAGCTGCCTTTTTCTGGTGGTGACCTGTGAGGAAGAGATCCTGTTACCGGCATTGGATCTCTCCATATAGACATTGACTGAGGGCATGTCTAATCTGGACTGTACCATAGACCAGTAAACAAAGGCAGCAATCCCCAGCTCAAATGTTCTTTCTTGTTAAACAAATATGTATCCACATTGGCAAATACATAAATGGCTCATGTCTTCATTTAATCAAAGATGAGTCTGCTTTATAGAGAAAACTCTATTCGTTGTAGTTCTTTGCAAATAAAAGTATTTAAAATGAGATGTAGGCTCAGCTACTTGTCTTTAGCTAGACTTCGGCTAGGTGACATGCTGATTATAGTCAACAACTCTGATAGAGGATATAACGGGGAGAGTAGCACAAAGCTGGGTGGAAACAGAACAGATTCGAAAAGACTGCATTTCCCAGGGGTTGATCAACTGTCATCTTACAAAGCACATAACTGCCTCCTTCCTTAAGTGAAGAGACCCCAGCTTGCAAGCTCGGAATTCATTCCGCATGAGAGAGAAGTGAAAGTGGAGCATCTTGTGGCTGGAGCAGAGCAATGACTAGTCCCGTGCAAATGAGAGAAATGGTTTCAAAGGTGACGCTTGCAGAAGGGCTGACTGGGCTTCACTTAGATTGGGCTTCCAGACACAGCATAGCGTCTGAGGTGTTAGGACGACGTCATGCTTTCTTTCACTCATGTTCTCATCAGGTACCCTCCAAGGAGGTTGTACTCGTAGAAACCCCATGTGCCGCAGAACCAAATGCTGCTAGACCCTGCATCCTCCTCGCAAGCGTTGTTATGTTTGAGCCCATTGGTGTAGCCACTCTGTCAATTCCGTCTCATTGAGGGTCTTCCTTGTATTCATTCACCCTCTACTTTACCATGCACGATGTCTTTCTTCAGGGATTGGTCCCTCCAGATAACATGTCCAAAGTATGTGAGACGTGTCGACATCCTCACTTCTCAGAGGCATGCTTGCTGAACTTCTCCCAGGACATGTCCCCACGTGCTTATGTATGCCCACCTACAGCCCGTTCTGTGGGCAGTCCACGAGAAAGTCAACAGTCTGTGCTAAGACTACTGTTAGTTTTAGCCAAACAAGAACTCTTGCCGGAGGTGTGGCCTACTTACCCTGTTTCCAATAAAGATTACCTCTCACACCGCTGACCTCCCTTCCTTAAGAAATCCAAGGCCCCATTTCCACAACAATGTCCATGTATTTGCCAACAAAAGTCATAGATAGAAAAAGCGAAGACCTGTTGGTTGAGCAGAAACAACAGAAATCGTGTAACCCACACGTGCACACGCACGTGCATATATATATATATGTATTGCACAATCATCTGTGTTGTCTGGTGAGCAGCGATGCAAAACCTTGGGGTTGATGATACATCTATATTATCTGCAAGCAGAAATGAAAGCACTTTATAGTACATAGAATGGATGAAGAATATAAATGAGACCGAGATCCAACCCGCAAGAAGCTTCTAGTCAATTAGAAAGTATCATATAATTAAAAAAAACATTTTCATGTTTTATTTACATGTTAACCTCAGGGGCATCTGCTGCAGGCACCATCTGCTGAATTCTTTTCAAGTCTTTTCGGTAAAGTTTTATAAAACTGACTTGGCTAGTTTTATCCTCTGAACACAGGCAAAACAATGAACAGATAGGTGTATAGATACCTACATAATATGTACCCCATTCCCAGGGACTTCTGATCCCCATATATAGCTGTATGCACCCCTAGCACCCACACCAATGTATGTGCACCCCTGTCCCCACACACATATGAATGCACACCTGCAATCCATACTCGTACACCCCAGTAACCACACACATGCACCACTTTAACCCATACCCACATGTACATGTGAGACACATGTACTCCTGAACCTCCCACCCATATGCATGCATTCCTGTACCCACATACATGTGCATGCACATATGAACCCCATACATATGTACTTATACCCCTGTACTTCACACACATGCACATTCACCTCATGCCCACATAAATGAGCACACACATTGCAGTTCACCCACATGCATATGCACCTGTATCCCTCACACTTATTAGCATGCATCCTTCTACCCACACATATGAGCATGTGCACTTGCACCCCACAACCTGCACATGCGCCTTTGTACCTCATATGTATGATTATGTACCAGGTTACAACGGTCAAATCATTCACATGAGGGAAAAAAAGTACCACATAGATATATTCTAGAAACAGCAGTAACTCAACCAGACTTCACAGTAAGCCAACCAACCTCAGGCAGCAGAGATTTACAGAGAAGGGTGGCAAGAGTGGGCATTTGGCTGTGGCTCACAGAACAGCTTTCTAGTTCCAGGCACTGGAGCCAGCATGTGTGTGTGCCACCAGTGCTGAAGAAATGAACTTCTGAAGTCAAACAAATCTATTGGGTGCATTGTCTGACTCTTTCACCTGTGGGTTGAGTGGTCTGGGCCAAGTGACTACCTCTCCTTTAGCCTTAGTTTTCTCACCTATAAAATGATGATAAAATAATAATTCTTAACACAAGGAGTCATTATAGGGCACAACAAGGTACAGCTGAAGTTCCCGATACAGAATCAGAGGCAAAGAAGGAAAGGCTTTATGTGACCTTCAGTGAACCAGTGATCTGGGGCTTGGAGCAGATGTGAAGCAAAGGCACGATTCAGGGGCCAATGAGGGAAACTGCTAGTGCTAAACTTGGTCTGAAGCTAAGGTGGAGGTAGGCCTGGGCCCAGTGGAGAGTGGAGCAGGAAGTAAAGCACACAAAAGGATTTGATGTAAGAGGGGTGACCATGGAAGTTTGGAACCTGTGCCTAGACTCGTGGTAAAGAGGAAACTTGAATCTACTTTTATTTGTGCTTCATACACTAGGTGTAAAACCTGAAAAAGTCTCCTGGAAGGATCTAGAAAAACTCGAGGCTGAGTTTATAGAGCCTGAGTTCCATATGCATACTTCATCTCCTGGTGGCAGAGAAGGCTAGAAAGCATGGCCTGGCTGTATACTGAGGGTAAAATAATGAGCATCTTAGGTTCTTGCTATGGTTTTACAACAAACTGTCTTGAATGGGATGATTTATCATCCCGTGCTTCGTGCTTGCCATGTAGAAAGTGGGAATTAGTATGTCTATATCTGCTTCCTTAGAAGGATGTGTAGGTAAAGGTGATAGACGAGGAATTTAGCACCTGGAATAAATTTGCAGAAAAAAATCTAGGTTGCATTTATTAATACATGATTGATCCTACAGTGAATGAGTCCATTTATTTTATGTTTATAAAAAGAGATGTTGTTTTCCCATTGCCCACAAAGGAAAAGAATAACTTACTAAAAATATTTTTAATTTGGAAAGACCACTAAAGAAGATTAAAGAGTGATTTTTAAATTAAAACATCATTCTCAAGGATATTGGCTAGTCTAGAAATCAAGACCTGATTGTGTCAGTATTAGTGGTGGGACAAGACCATTTTATTTAGCTTTTCAAATGCTATTAATACACTGATGTGTTTTTGTTGTTGTTGTTTTATAAGACTCTCAAACCCATAATTCATTGCATAACTATGGGAACATAATTTCTTAAACCAAAAGATTAAAAATAGCACCATCAAGGTTATCCCTGAATGATACTAAATAATTCACAATGTCTGCATAGATGGCCTTCAGGGAAAGAGCATGAAATCTAGAAGATATAAGTTTGACACAAAATAAATATTTGAGACTATGCTGGGATTGAGTAGCACAGCAAGAAGAATCAGAACCAACCTCAGGGCAGTGATTCAAGGAAGACACAAC
>NW_022107431.1:23667292-23676248 GCF_000313985.2 Echinops telfairi | reverse complement strand
GAGCTGATTCCAGGAACCCAAGCGGAAAGCGAGTTTTGAGAATGATGAGGGCAACGAATGTATAAGTGTGCTTTACACGATTGATGTATGTATGGATTGTGATAAGAGGTGTATGAGCCTCAATAAAACGATTAAAAAATTAACTAGACATGAATTAAATAAAATGCTTATTACATTTTGACTTCTTTAAAAACAAAGGAAAACTTCTGAGGATTTCATTTTCTCCTGGGGGGCGGGGGGCATGTAAAAAGATTAATTTACAGCTCAAAATAGTGATATGAAAAAATTGAAAAGAGTGTTGTTCGAAGAAAAATCCTGTCTTAGAGTCACCCTCATGCTTCAGGAACATTAATGTATCAGCAGGATGGCCAAAGGAAAGTTCTCTAAGCACACATCATGTGGAAACTCCAGCATGCCAACAATAAAGTGAAGGTTTTAAAGGATAGTCAAAGAGAAAATTGAAATATCCTACCCAGGACTTAAACAGATTTCTCAACAGAAATAACGGAAGCTGAAGGAAAATGTAAGCATGTTTCATTTTCCTTGGCCACCTTGCTATCCCACAGGGAAGTCTGATGGTCCGTATACACCTATGATCCCATTCTGATGAGACCTTACTTGTTTTCCTATTAAAGCACACTGGTAGCTGTGGGCAGGCGAATTAGATAATCAGGGTATAGATTGTAGATCTTTCTGAGAAATATCAGTGATAATGAGATTTACTAATAAATGTAGGTAACCTGTTGTAGGTTTTCACTGTAGGATTTCACTGGGGAATCAGTTTGGTGTGGAAGGTAGCTGGGGTCACGGAACACCTCTTCTTTAGGATGTTACACTTCTGTATTTCCTTAATCTCCCAGTCTATCCAAAGATGGCATAAACCCCTAATACTCTAAATCTCTACCTACTTGTAATATCTAGAGTGGCTTTCAGATTGTATGAAAAAGAAAAGGAAGCTTTATGCTGCCTAAAAGAAACACAAATGAGTTAAGTTCAGAAAAATAGTAAATCTGAAAATGAGCCAATGATAGTTCAAGAATGTAAATAATAGAGGGGGGGGGCGCGGGGACAGACTCTAGATCCAAAAGCATTAGATTTAATCTTAAAAGGACATAAAATGACATTAGCATTTTGGTTCTAAATGAAGACCTAAACTTTTGAACATCTATACAGAGAGATGTAACAGCAAAATTTTAAAATAAATAAAAATGTCAGGAGATAGAAACAGAAAGAACTTAGGAAATCCCCATTGAGCTTTCGTTGGCCTCTCTTCGTTCATACTTAATGAAGCAAACAACAGGCATAAGAAGTCTAATCATGCACTTAACAAATCATATCTGATCAATAAATACTGAACCATATTGTTCTTATGTGCCTTCGAGTGGACTCGGATCTATATGAACCCTACGTACAGCAGAATGAAACAGTCCGTTCCTGCCCCATGTTCATAAGTATTGTCATCTCTGAGCCCATTGTTACAGCTAATTGTCAATCATCTCCTTGAAGGTCTTCTTTTATATTGGCCCTCCACTTTACCGATAATGATACCTTTAGTCAGGAACTAATATCTCCTGATAATATGTCCCAAGGATAGGAGACAGTCTTTCCACTCTGACTTCTAAGGAGCATTCTGACCGTACTTCTTCCGAGACAGGTGTATTGGTTCTACTGACAATTCAGGGTACTGTCACTGTTCTTCACAGGCACCAGTGCCTCCTCTGTCTTCCTTCTTCTTTCACATGGATGCTGTCACATTCATGTGAGGCTTTCACATGCACTACAAATGCCATGACTTGGGTCAGGTGTATGCTAGGCCTCAAAATGACATCTTTGGTGAACAAAGAAAATAAGATTGGATAGTACACATGGAACGTTCAGAAAACTTCACAACGGTAGGCCACACTGGAAATCTTGAAAAATTCTAAAAAGTATGGATACAGAGATGTCATTTTCTATCTAGAATATAGTAAAATAAAATTAAAAAAATAAAAGTGCTGTTCAAGTCGAAATTCAAAACAAAAGCCTTCGTTAAACATTTGTGGCAAAGAAGAAGCACCAGACAGTATCATAATCTTATTCACACATAAAAGCTAAAGTATGTGCCCTTTGTATTACAATTAAAGTAGCACCCAGAAGAAAATTAATAATTCTTAATTACATTAACATCCAAGAATAATTAAAAGTTGAATAATATAAAAGGAATATCTTGCTAAAAGTTAAAATAGGAAAAATTTAAATAAAAATAAAAGTACTAGTTTATTAATTATAAAAGAGAGAAGAAAAAGATTAAGTCAATTCTTTGAAAAATTGATTAATTAATCCATAGTTTCAGCTAATGCAGAATAAAAGGAAGAAAAAAGGATAAGTGGGGAAAGTCCAAATATATTTTAAAAATAAGAAATTATAAGAAATAAGAAGCACAAAAACAAAAGATAATATGAGAAAATTAAGGGTTTCTTTGCTCAATTCTATACATCAATACTTGAAAACAAGTATTAGAGATTTTTATCATATGGCTTACCAGCACTAAAATATTAGAAAATCCAACCAACAAATTTCCAGGGATTTAATAGAAAACCTGAAAAATAACTGTTACCAAGTTAATAGAACATATTCCAAATGGTAGTATAGAAAATTTTAATATAGAGATAGTTGGTATGTCCAATGTATCTAAACAGTTTGAATATGTGCTAAAATCACAACAACCCCCCATCTCCTAGCTGCCATGGAGTTTATTCTGTCCCTAAATAGACTTCCTGTGGCTGCATATCTTTATGGGAGCAAAGAACCTCATCTTTCTCTCATGAGTGTTTGGTTCATTTGAACTACTGACCTTGCCATTATCAATCCAATACTTCCCCAAGGGCACCATCCTGGCTACGCAGCACCACTAGGGAAAAGATTCCAAATGCTTTAACGGTATTCTTATAATATCGCATTAAAAAGATTCCAATGCAAAAGAGAAGTGTGAGTAGCAATATAAAATATCCTAAACACAATAGTGATATTGAGAGAGTTTTTGGTTTATTCTGAAAGGTGAGAGTGGTTCCACATCAGCAGTTTTAATGTGACCTCATCATCATCATAATAGATGTAAAACAAGGAATCTTGCAATCCCTTTTATAGCCCTAAGAAGGTCGTTTATTTTCCTCACATTGATTTTGTCCTTCTGTTTCCTCCTCTGGGACAAACTGCTAAGATTCCTTCAGGCTTAATTCTAACCCACCACTTCAATCACCTTTGTGACTAGTCCTTCAAAAGCCAAAGAATGGCCTACCAATCAAATAATCAAGCATGATTTCAAATAATCAACCATGGAAAACACTATGAAAATTCACAAAGACAATATTGCGCATTCTACTTTAATGAACAGTGACGGAGGTATTTAAGATGTCTGACTCGTGATCCATAATGTACCTGTTAGTCTGTCTTTATCTAGAGCAAAGAAGATGGAGAAAATCAAAGATCCAAGGAAAGAATTAGTCCAAATGACCATCGGACACACCACCTCTCCTACCTGGAGACCATAAGAACTAGATGGTACCTGGCCACCCCTGTCAAACACCTTAATCCAGGTCATAGTAGAAGGTCCTGGATAGAAAAGGAGGGGGAAAACATGTAAAGCAAAATTCAAAATCATAAAAATGACCAGACTTACTGGTGGTGATGGAGACCACGGGAACCTCCGAGGTTGTGACTCTCAGACACCTTTCAAACCTACAATGGAACCTATGCCTGGAGATTAGCTTTCAGCGCAACAACCGACAGGATTATAAAATGAACAGCAACACCACAGAGGAGTGTATGCCTCAGTACAACCAATCACACGAGATCACAAAGCTCTGAAGGCTGTAAAGGACGAGCAGAAAGGACGAGCGGAAATGGGAATACAGGAAATAGAAGAGAAGAGGGCTCTGACATTGAAGGCATTACAACTAATGTCATGAAACAGAACTTGTATAAAGGGTTGGAAGAAAACTTTTCCTTTGTAAATTTTCACACACATTGCAATTGAAAAAGAAGACCGAAAACGCTAAGGATCACTGTTCTACTCTGCACACAGAAGGTAACCCTAAGCCAGAGTCTACTGGAAGGCAAAAAGTTGTGGGGTTTTGGTTTGGTTTTTTCCACAAACCAAGTAAATTCCTTCTTATGTGAGTCCCATATTTTAGCACAGTTTTGTAGTTTATAAGTATTTATTCTTATCCCTCAATATTAGTACTCTACTTACTAATCGATTCTTGAGGATTTTTTTCCTTCACAATTTTATATTGTCCATAATACTTAATATTGTGATTTACTTGAGGTAAGCAATCAAATAATGTCTTTGGAATTGTGTTGAATTAAAAAAGTGGCTTACAGTGTGGCCCTGATCGAGAGGGGTACAGAGCCCAAACCAATCTCATTAGAGTCCACTCTCTCCCAACAGCCACCCGCTAGGTCAGAGTGGAAGTGACCTTGTGGGTTTCTCAGCCTGTGCATCTTTATGGGAGCAGAAAGTCTCATTTCCCCCCCTAGATGAGCTGGTGAGTTCAAACTGCTGACCCTGTGGTTAACAGTCCAAAGCATAATCCACTGTGCCACTTAGGCTCCTTAAAGAGGCCTAAAAAGGAGTCAAACTCTCGGGATTTGGGAGGGGCAAAACATCTGGCTAGGTACTCTCTTAATGTCTACATCTGGACAAAGTTCAGAAAGCAGAAAGGGATGGAAAAGAAGCGGCAAGCACAGAGGAAGTGGGACGAGTGCTATTACTTTATGGAGAGGGCAGTGTTGTGAAATGTTGGCACAATACGCCGTAACTATCTCAGCACCTAATAAGAATGAGATAAGTGTTAGGTCAGTGTAGGACATGAAAAAGTAATAATCTATCAATTATCAAGGGTTCAGAGGGGAGGGGAGAGCGGGGAGGGAGGGGGGGAAATGAGGAGCTGATACCAAGGGCTCAAGTAGAAAGAAAATGTTTTGAAAATGATGATGGCAACAAATGTACAAATGTGCTTGATACAATGTATGTATGTATTGTGATAAAAGCTGTATGAGCCACCAATAAATTTTTTTAATGTGTACAGATTTTTTAATGGCAGACTGTTTTGGTGTATAAACTTTCACTGAAGTTAAGAAAAAAATAAAGGAAAATGTCTCAATATGTGATTCAGGAATTATATGCAGGATATAAACTTACATAAAATAACATGGGGCAGAAATACACCAGAAGCCTCAATAGTAGTTGTTTCTAAGCCTCTGGGAGCTTTAATTTTTCTAGCAATTATTTTTTACAATTCTTTCTACAATGAACAATATATTATTTTTATAGTCACATAACAGGAAATACCAAAAAGAAAAATTGGCCCCCACACAAACAAAAACACAATATGTGAAGGTGGAGATGACACCAATTACATTCAAGATGTGAGGATTTGAGCATGAGGATGAAAGTCTACTTTCTAAATGTCAAGAAGGATGAAAGTTACCCGGCTCTTTATGCATCAGAGATACTGTACCAACCCTGACCTATTCAACGTGACGTCGCCTGTCGCCTGTCGGTGAGCTGAATGAACACACTGTTCAGTAAATAAATGATGGATAAAATGATGAAATGAAAAAAAATAGATATGAATCAATCATAGTGAGCGATATATAACCCCCTGATAGGGGATGGACAACAGAAAAGTGGGTGAAGGGAGATAGTAGTCTGTGTAAGACATGAAACAAATAATTTATAAAATATCAAGGGTTCATGAGGGAGGGAGGAGGGAGAGGGGAAAATTAACTGATATCAAGGGCTCAAGTAGAAAGAAAATGTTTTGAAAATGATGATGGCAACAAATGGACAAAGGTAAAAATGTACATTTTTGCCCTGAAGTTAACTTTCTAATTGGGGAAGAATCAATTATTGCTAATGCCCTTTCAATCCAGAGTTCAGGTGACATAGTTGTTACACATTGGGCTGTCAACCCCATGGTTAGCAGTTAGACGCAACCAGCCAGCTCCAAGGGTGAAACACAGGGCTGTCTACTCCCACTGAGAGCTACAGTCTCAAACTCACAAGGTCTCAGTTCTACCCTGTCCTATAGGGTCACTAGGAGTTGGCATCGACTCAATGGCAGTGAGTGAGAATATTATGTTCTGGCAGGATCTTGAGAAGCCAATGACTTATTCATTGGAAATACCCTTTCCTGTAAGGTAAACAGTAACTAATGATGGGAACCTTCCCCGAAGGAATGCCCAGGAGTCACACTGACAGCTCCTGTAGAAGGAGATGATAGAGAGGTTCAATATCATCGGTCAGAACAAAGCCAGGGGCCATCTGCTCATATTCGAGTTCAAGTTGAAGCTGAAGAACATTAAAACAAGTCCACAAGATCTAAAATACACCTTTGAGCATATCCCACCTAAATTACAGACCGTCTCAAGAACAGAGTGACACAAATGAACACTAATCAATAAAGACCAAACAATTTGTGGGATGACATCAAGGACATCAAAAATGAAGAAAGAAAAGGGTCATTAAAAACACTAGAAAGTGGAAACAAAAAGATCAAATTGGATGTCAAAAGATACTTTAAACCTGTCTTTGAAAAAACCCTGGTGGCATAGTGGTAATTTTTTGTGATTCTAACCTCAAGGTCAATAGTTCAAAACCACCAGCAGCTCTGCTGGAGAAAGATGACTCTTTCTACTTCTGTAAAAAGTTACAGTCTCCCTCCCCCCCACTATCATGATCCCAATTCTCCCTTACAAATATGGCTATGCCACAGGATGCACACTGGTACAGATACGAACTGGAAACACAGGGAATCCAGGACAGATGATCCCTTCAGGACCAGTGTTGAGAGTGGTGATACCGGGAGGAGAGAGGGACGGAGGGGTGGAAAGGGGGAACCGATTACAAGGATATACATATAACCTCCTTCCTGGGGGGTGGACAACAGAAAAGTGAGTGAAGGGAGACATCAGACAGTGTAAGATATGACAAAATAATAATGTTATAAATTATCAAGGAAGGGGGTCGGGGAGGGAGGAGAAAATTGAGGAGCTGATACTAAGGGCTCAAGCAGAAAGCCAATATTTTAAGAATGATGAGGGCAACAAATGTACAAATGTGCTTGACACAATGGATGTATGTACGGATTGTGATAAGAATTGTATAAGTCCCTAATAAAATGATTTTTTTTAAAGTTACAGTCTCCTGCCATCTAGCAGGGAAACATCAAGCCCACGTGGAAAAAGCACACCAGTCGGTGTGATCATGAGATGCTGACAGGCTAAGGTATCAGGCAGCAGAGGACCCAAAACAAACAATCATATGGATGTGAATGAGGGGGTTGGAGTGGAGACACAAAGCCCATCTGTAGACAATTGTACATCTCCTCACAGAAGGGTCACGAGGAAGGGATGAACCACCAGGGTGCAGTATAGCACCAATGAAATCGACAACATTCCTCTAGTTCTTTAATGCTCCACCCACACACACAGTTGTGACCCCAATTCTACCTTACAAATCTGGCTAGTCCAGAACATGTATCCTGGTACAGATAAGAGCTCGCAACACACAGAATCCAGGACAGATAAACCCCTCAGGAAGAATAATGAGAGTAGCGATACCATGAGGGGAGAGAGAACGTGAGGGGAGAAGGGGAAAAAGGGAGACCCAATCACAATGATTGACGAGGGGGATGAACAACAGAAACGCGGGTGAAGTGACACAGTGGTCTGTGTACGCTATGAGAATACGAATAAAGTACAGTAATTTATCAAGCGGTCACAAGGGTGGAAGGGGTGGAGAGGGAGGGGCAAAAAGAAAAGCTGATACCAGGGGCTCAAGTAGAATGAAAAATGACTTGAAAATGATGATGGCAACATATGTACACATGTGCTTGATACAATTGATGTAGATTGCTATAAGAGCTGTAAGAGCCCCCATTAAAATGCTATATTAAACTTTTTTTAAGTTACAGAGACTGTCAGTAGCAATTCCTCCCTGTCCAAGAGGGTTGATTGGAGTGAGAATTGCCTTGATGACAGTGAGCTTTGAAAAGCTAATGGGAAAAAGTAAGAAATTGAACTTGAACCAAAGATAGAATGCTTAAAGAAGACAAATAAAATATTATGAAATCAAATAGGAATTAAACACTCCACATTTGTCGAGGTGGAAAGCCTGAAGAAAAATTTCAAAACCCTAATTGAACTATTGAAGGATTCAATAGGTAAAAAATATTAAACTATCCAGGAAGCATCAAAGGCAGATTAAAGTAATACATGAAGTGACTATACCAAAAAGAATTGGAAAAAATTCAGGAGATAGCATATGATCAAGAACCAATACTATTGAAGGAAAAAGTCTAAGCTTCACTAAAGTGAAAAATAATGTTTTACGAATTGAAGGAATAGTAGCTATTTCAATAAATGATTGTAAAACTGAAATGGATCAATTGTCCATATTATGAAATTTGGAAGACAGCTACCTGGCCCAAAGACTAGAAAAGATCTATATTTGGGTCCATCTCCAAGAAAGGTGATCCAATAGAATACAGAAATCACCAAAATTATCATGAATATAATATGCAAGTGTAGAGTTTTGTTGAAGATAATTCAATAGCAGCTGTAGTAATACATCAACAGTGTGGTCAGACATTGAAGTCCCTCCTGGCTCTGGCTGGGAATGAGATACCTCCTCCTGCTTCTCAGAAGGCTTATTTTATACACAGCAGGATGGTATTCCAGCGAATCCTTTTCACAGTTATTCACTGGTGAATTCTTTTAAAAAAAATAATTTTATTGGGGGCTCGTACAACTTTTATCACAATCCATACATACATGCATTGTGTCAAGCACATTTGTTGCCCTCATCATTCTCAAAACATTTGATTCCTACTTGAGCCCTTGGTATCAGCTCCTCATTTTCCCCTCCCCCCTCCCTCATGAACCCTTGCTAATTTATAAATTATTATAATTT
>NW_022107431.1:23665082-23667192 GCF_000313985.2 Echinops telfairi | reverse complement strand
TTTTGTCATATCTTACAACATCCGACATCTCCCTTGAGCCCTTGGTATCAGCTCCTCATTTTCCCCTCCCCCCTCCCTCATGAACCCTTGCTAATTTATAAATTATTATGATTTCATCATGTTCTATCAGTATCTCCCCTCACCTTTGTACCACACCCAAACAATAAAAGGTATTTAGTGCAAGTTAGAGGCTTAGGCTAGAAGAATCACATTAAATGATTCACTGCCCCTGCAGTTGTAAAATCATCTCTTGATGGGAATCATAGCAAACAATGGATAAGTTAGCAAGGAATGAGAATTCCAGGCCACTTACAGTGTTCATTCAGAGCCTGAACATAGGCCAAAAGGGGTTGTTCAAACAGACAAAGAGAATACTGCGTGATTTAAAATCACTATCCATTCATTGTGCCATGGAGCCACCTGTTCAGGTTTGTATCCTTTCACCATACTTATTTCATCTGTTTGCTAAACAATAATGCCAAAGGTTGAAGTATATATAAAAAAAATGTAGCTTCAGGATTGTAGGAAGGCCTTTAACAACAAGCAATATGCCAATGACATAATTTTGCTTGTTGAAAGTGAGGAGAACTGATGAAAATCAAAGATTGCAGCCTTCAGTATGGATTGTGATTCAATATGAAGAAAACAAAAATCTTCACAACTGGACCAATATGTCACATCATACTAAGCAAAGAAATGATCAAAGTTGTCAAGAGTTTTATCTTACTTGGATACACAACCAATGCTAAAGGAAGCCGCAGTGAAGAAATCAAACAACATATTGTACTGGACAAGTCTGCTGCACACAATCTCTTTAAAGTGTTAAAGAACACAGCTGTCACTTTGAATACCAGGGTGCACCTGACCCAAGCCATGTATTTTCTCATATGCACGTGGAAGCTGAACAGTGATTAAGGAACGTTTTCGTGAATTATGGTGTTGAAGTAGACTATTAAATAGACCTTTGACTGCTAGAAGAATATTTCTTGAAGAAAATACAACCAGAGTGCTCCTGAGAAGCTCGTAAGACGTCTCATATTTTGAGCATATTGTGAGGAGGGGCCAATCTCTGGAAAATGACATTTTTCTCTGTAAAGTAGAGGGTCACCAAAAAAGGTGAAAAACCCTCAATGAGGTGAATTGACACAGTGATCTCAAAAGTAGCAAACCTTGTGGGGGTGGCTCAGGAGCAAGCAGTGTTTCCTTCTGTTGTGTCTAGGCTCACCATGAGTCAGAATTGTCTAAGTGGCACCTATCAACAATAACAAAAACACAAAATGGCAACTATTTTAACATAGGAAATACATGTAAGTATGAGTATTTTTTTTTTAAAAATAGTATAACTAGTACATTGACAGGAGGGGCCGAGGTTCAGGCTGGATTCAGAAGAAGATACACAACCAGGGATATCATTGCTGATGTCAGATGGATCTTAGCTGAAAGGAAAGAATACCAGAAAGATGTTTATTTGTGTTTTATTGGCGATGCAAAGACATTCAATTGTTTGGATCATAACAAACCATGGATAACTTTGAGAAGAATGGGGATTCCAGAACAATTCATTGTGCTCATGCAGAACTAGTCCACGAATCTAGAGGCAGCTATGTGAACAAAACAAGGGAATAGTGCATGTTTTAAAATCAGGAAAGTGTGCAACAGGGTTGTATCTTTTCACTATCTTTATTCACTATCCTCAATCTGCATGCTGAGCACATAATCAGAGATGAATTATATGAAGAATAAAGGGGCATTAGGGCTGGAGGGAGGCTTAAGAACAACCTGTGAAATATAGGTGACACAACTTTTCTTGCTTAAAGTGAGAAGGATTTGAAGCACTTGCTGATTAAAGTTATGGATTGTAGCTTTCAGTATGGATTGCAACTCAATGTAAAGAAGACCAAACTCCTAGGACTGGACCAATAGGTTACATCATAATCAATGGAAAAAAGATTGGTGTTGTCAAGGATTTTGTTTTGCTTGGATCCACAATCAACGCTCATGGAAGCAGTAGTCAAGAGATCAAAAGACAGGTTACATTGGGTAAATCTTCTGCACAAGACCTCTTTAGAGAATTGAAAAGCAAGGAAATTACTTGGAGGATTAAAATGAG
>NW_022107431.1:23653468-23663286 GCF_000313985.2 Echinops telfairi | reverse complement strand
TTTCAATTAACCCCTCATGGGTTTATCAGCCAGGTTGGCACAATAAACTAACTACCTCAACCAATCTCCATTTTTCTTCTTTGCCCACCTGTGTAGACCAGGTCCTTCCTGAGCTTCTGAGTGCACAGTGCTTTAAGGCAGTGGTTTTTATGCAAGACTTTGAACCCATGGTGAGAATTTGCACTTCTAACAAGTTCCTGGATGCTGCTACTGGTGAGGGACCAATTTTGAGAACCAATAGTAGGGCAGTGGTTCCAAAATGTATTGTACATAAGAAGCATCTGGGTTTCTTGTTAAACTATAGCTTCTGGTTTGGTCTATCTCGAGTGGAAATGACAATTCTTGGCTTAGATTTGAACCATACCAAACTGGTTCAAAGCCTTGCTTTTTTGAGGTTTCAGTGAGAGAACAGAATAAAATAAATAAATACATGTCACCCAGTGGGCACTGTAGGAAAAGCATTAAGGGGCTGCAGGGTTCGTTGGGCATGTTTAAAGGACACACGTGGTTAAGTTCTGGACAGCGAACTGAAACGCAAAGCCAGTTCTTTAGAGAAAATAAGGCAGTCTGCTTCCATAAAGATCTACATCCTTAGAGTCCGATGTGGGGTGACTCTGAGTCAGGACATCCATGCGTATGCTATGGTAAAGGCATGTTTAAGTTGTGAAAAGCCCAATGTTGTATGGCTTTTTTACTACAACAAGACCATCTCAGCACATCTCCCAACTTGTGATTAGTCTACCACACGCACGCTCACCCAGGTTTCTGTTTGTTTGCTTCTTTTAATTACTGTAAGTTTTTTGTTTTGTTTTTTTTTTAAAAACCCTTTAAATTGTGAATTGAAAGTCATTTACAGAGGAGACCTTTATTGGGCAATGCAAAAGAGATTTGCCTTCCGGCAGTGTTTGAAGGTGGATTACCACCACTTCCCCCAGACAGTCCAGTGAGGGGCAGTCTGACCCTCAGGGAGATGGGTATAAACTAATGTACATCGCGGTACTATTGCCAGGAATAGGGCGTGGGATTGCCTGTCACTCTTTCAACCAAACATAAAGCTCAGGTTGATTTGGAAAACTCTAATTTTATCCTGCAAATGTGAGACAGAAGGAAGCAGTGGGATTTGATACCACCCAAACTGCTTTAAAAATCTAGTAAAAATCAAGCAATTTATATACCCTAAAGCATTTGACAAAAAGCAGGTTTGCCATGATCACAGGAAATAATTAATACACCAAACTATGTGACAAAAAGCAATGATTTATACCTACATTTCTCCAGGAGCTATCAGACTACCATCCCCTAAAACATAATGCTCTGTTGCTTGTCAAAATGAGGGTTGTTTTATGCCTGGCTATCTATTTTAATGGCTTTGCTTATCACCTACCTGAGTTAGAATATCCATACTGAGTAAATTTAAAAGGAAATTTTACCTCAAGAGAGGGAGCTGTTATATTTTAGATTTCCAATCAACTAAATCTTACATTATGTTATATTTCTAATATTTTTACTAATGTAAGGCTAACTCTTTCCTCCCCTTGAGCAGTAGGTCAGAGTAGAAGCCTCCCTTTGGGTTTCTGAGACTTTAAATCTTTATAAGAGTAGACAACCACTCCTTCTTAAACAGTGGCTGGTGGGTTTGAACTGCTGGCCTCCCAGCTAGCAGCTAAATGTGCAACCCATTATGCCATCAGAGCTGCTGATTCCCACTTCTCATGAAACTATAAATCTTTACAGGACCAGAATGTCATCTTTCTCCATGAGAGTGGATGGTGGGTTTGAACTGCCTACTTTTCAGGTAGTAATGCAATGCCTGCACAAGGCTTCTTAAAAGTGCCAAAAAGCAAGGATTTTACTCTGAGGACTAAGGGGTGCCCGAGAAGCACCCTGGTATTTTCAGTCACCTCATGTGAAATTTGGACATTGAATAAGGAAGACCAAAGAAGAAAGGATGCATTTGAATTATGGTATTTGAGAAGAAAATTGAAAGTGCCAGGAACTTTGAAAAGAACAAACAAATCTGTTTCGGAAGAAGTACAGCCAGAATGCTCCTTGGAGGGAGGGATGGCAAGACTTCATCTCACATACTTTGGTCATGGTGTCGGGAGAAACCAATCCCCGGAGAAGGAAGGCCACTGTGCTTGATAAAGTAGAGGGGCAATGAAAAAGAGGAAGGCCTCAAAGCCATGGATTGACACATCGACTCTGATGGGCTCAAACACAAGAACAATTGTGAGGATGGTGCAGGACCGGTAGTGTTTCACTCTGTTGTCCATGGCATCACTCTGCGTTGGAACCATCTTGAAGGTACCTAACAACCACAGCAGCAAGTTCAGTGCCTAACCCACAGAACAACTAGGGCTCCTGGACAAGAGCATTTGGGAAGGGGAATTACTAAAGACTTTCATTTGCTACTATTTTACATTATGATAACAATGTTAGTAGACTTCTATCTGAAATTTTCTAAAGCCTTTCCAACAGCGACCAATAACAAATGAACAAAACAAACCTACAATGGAACAACTTCTTAAAGGCTAAATCAACTCCCAAGTTCCAAAAGCTTAAGATAGCACTCTCTCTCTTAGCGATAAGGAGGAGACTTGGTGGCGCCGTGGTCATATGCTGGGCTGCCATCCACATGGTTGGCAGTTTGAAACCAGCAGTAGCTCTGAGGGAGAAAGATGGGGCTTTCTATTCCCATCATTAGTTACAATCTTGGAAACCCACAGAGGCCAACTATGAGTTAACTTTGACTTGAGGGTTTGGGAGAGTTTTTAGATGATCAGTCTGTAAATGGAGAAATATAACCTCTTTCGAAATAATCAAAGAACAAAAAGAATTACATTGTATGGGGTTCATTTGAGCAGTTAATCTGTTCGCAGAGAAGGAAACCTTTCTTTTCAGAAAAGCAGGACAGTACATCGTAGGTTGACTGCAATGAGCTTTCAAGGAGGCAAAGAGGAAATAGGAGTAGACAATAGACCATTGGTTTAAGTTCACATGATTGACTGACCCATGTCTCTACCCCACTTGACTTCCTGAGATCACTTGAGGTTAAGTTAGTATGTGGTCTTTCTGGTCTGGCCTTACTCCCATTCTTTCCGCACAAAACCTTAGGTATAATCTGAAGTTTTTTAAATAATAAAGGTACCTCAAAGGTACTCCTGAAATCCTGAATTTCTAGAATTAGTCTTTAGAAAGCAAGGGAAATTATCTGAACTATGATCTAGTTACTGTCTAATAGATGTTTATCACAAAAGGGAATCTGTGACTTCCTGGTCACCATGTCACCACATTAGTGTTTTCATCTCTTGTAGTACCTGTGCTCTCCGCACTGTCCAATGCACTCACAGGAACCTTCCAGTTTCTCTCGTAACACCTACCTGTGGCTCTATATTGTACCCGCAAAGTTTATGGACTTTTACCCCTCTAGTTAATAGGATTGTTTAGTTGTTCATCATCTGTGACTTCTCTTATAGTGTGTCTCCGAATTTGGTCCTTAATTTACTGAGGGAGAAGAGCTATGATCCTGATTTTTAGCATTAGAACCACTCAGGAAGTTAGACTAATCTCTCTCAGGGTTGCAAGCATGTTCACACCTTACTCGGTGAAAAATGCCTTCAAATGAGACCAGCGTGAACAGCCTGAGGCACTTTTCTTTTGTCAAATGCCAGAAGCTTTTATTATGATGGAGATTCAGAGAAAATTCAAGAGGTCAGCTGTATGCTGCAGGGGCTTCTCAAAGGAGCAGGCCTTCTGAGCCTTTCCAAAAAGACAAAAATAATAGGATCAGAAATGCCGCAGGGCAAATACTACCTGTCAAATCTCATTGTCGCCACAGGAAAGAGTCACTTCTTGAGTTTTCTTCCATAATTGAAACACTTGTCTTTCAACTAAAGACAAGATATTTCAAGCCATGATAATTATAACAGTCAGTATAGCAGCCTTTTTACCCTATAATAAGGGTCTTCAAATTCTTATAAAATGCTTGTGTTACAAAATTTGATTAGGCTATTAGGAATGGGAAATTGTGGTATTTCAATAGAAAGTCAAGGCCACATTGGAACTCTAATAATTTTTTTTTCTTAAAACTTCTCTTAAAAAAGCTTTTGTCATTCCATTAAGTATTTTATATATTAGGTATAAGAGAATATGTATTATATGCCTAAGCATACAGAATAGAAATAAGTAATACAAAAAAGTAATATATTTTGGTGTGGAATATTTTGCTGTAGAACACTGGCATTGTCAATTCTGACTCATAGCAACCCTTCATAGGGTCTTCACTGAACACACAGCCTCATCTGTCTACAGCAGAGTAGCTGTTGCCACAGGGCTCTCCTTGTTGGGCATGTATGTGAATGTATTGTCTGCTGCTGTTAGTGTGGTCTAGTTAGCTCAGACTCATAGTGACCCTGTTTGCCACAGAACAAAACAGTGCCTGGTCCTACATCATCCTCACAACTGTTCTTATGCTTGAACCCATTGTTATAGCCACTGTGTCAATGCATCTTGTCGGGGTCTTCCTCTATTTTGCTTCCCCTCTACTTTACTAAGCACTATGCCTGTATTAGTCTGGGTAGTTTAGAGAAACAAATCCACAGAAACTCATGTGTGTAAGAGAGAGTTTTATATAAAGGGTAAGTGCACATCAAGAAAACATCCCAACCCAGTGCTGTTCAAGCCCACAAGTCCAACATTAACCCATATGTCTGACACCAAGCCACAAAGTCCTCCTCCATCTCACAAAACACACACAATGATGCCGACTGCTGGAGGAAAGCCGAGTCAGTGAATGGGTAAGCATCTCAGTGCTGGCAGGGGTCTCCATATGGCTGATCCAGCACCCAGGGCTGCTTCAGAGTAGGTCCGTGCAGCTTCTCCTTTGGGATGTCTTGCAGGAAGTGAGCCTTGCCAGCTGAAGCAGGAAACTGGCTAAGGCAGCTGTACCTTGGTCCAACCATCAGAAAGCAAGAGACCCAAGAACTAGAAAGGTGAGGCTCACTGAGCCATTTATCTCTCCACCCTTCAATTAACCCCACATGTGTTTATTGGCCAGGTTGGCTCAATAATCTTTAACTATATCAATGCCATTTCCCTGTGTGTTAGACAAGGTTCTCTAGAGAAAAAAAAATGGGACACTTTTTATAGATAGATGATAGATGATAGATAGATACAATATGACAAAATAAACAGCTAATTAGTCCACAGAACAGTACAGAGGGCTCAGTTCAACTCACTTCCATGAGACAGTTAATGTACTGGCAGTCTTCAACTCATGAGGGCTAGTGGTTGCAAGTCAAGGAAGCGGACAGCTGAATCTTCTGTAGGGCAATATAGGCAGTCTGGCCACAGGCAGCAAACAACAGGGTGGGTCCCCAACAGTCAGCTAGATGACAGGGTCTGACACTCTCCAGCTCAAGTGATGTATACACCAGCAGTGTGGCAAAACAGGTCTCAAACTATAGCAACACAATCCCTGGGTTGGGTGTCCCACAGGTCGTGTATCTCGCTAGTTGAGGCAGAGAACTAGCTAAGGCAGTTGCACCCTGGTCCTATCATCAGAGAGCAAGAGACAGAAAGGTGGGGCTCACCGAACCATTTATCTCTTTGCCCTTCAATTAAACTGTGACCTTATTAATCCCACATATTTTTATTGGCCAGTTTGGCACAATAAACCTACCTATCACACCCAGGAAGTGGTCTCTTCTGACAAGAGGAGCGTCTCACCATCTTCACTTCTAAGGAACATTTTGTCTGTATTTCTTCAAAGCCAGATTTGTTGGTTCTTTGGCAGTTCAGGGTACTTTCAATATTCTTCTGAAGCACCATAATTCAAATGCACCAATTATTATACAGTCTTCTTTTTTCAAGGTCCAGCTTTCACTTGCATATGAGAAGGTTGAAAATATCATGGCTTGAATCAATAGTATCTTTGTCCTTAAAATAACATCCTTGCTCTTCAGTACTTTGAAGAGGTCTTAGGCAGCACATTTACACAATGAAATGTATCATTTGATTTCTTGACTGCTACTTCTATGTGCACTGATGGTACATTCAAATAAGATTAACTTCTTGACAACTTCAATCTTTTTTGTTTATCATGATCTTCCAGCTGTGAGGATTTTGGTTTTCTTAACATTGAGTTGTAATACATACTGACAGCTGTAATCCTTGAGTTTCATCGATGAGTGTCTTAAGTCCTCCTGACTTTCAGTAATACTGTGTCATTTTCATATCACTAGTTATTAATAAGCCTTCCTCCAATCCTGATGCCACATTCTCCTTCACACATATAGGTCAGTTTCCATATTATTTGCTCGGCCTACAGATTGTATAAGAATGGCGAAAGGACACAACCCTGAAATGCAACTCTCCTGAATTACAACCATGCAGTATTCTCTTATTCTGTCGAGGGACTGATTCTTGGTTCATGTACTGGTCCCAAAGGAATATAATGCAATATTTGTTAATTACCATTCTTTTTTACTGTGATCCATATATTTTTATTATATACACAGCTGAGTGTGTTTGCATAATCAAAAGTACACAAGTATTTGTATATTATAATACACAAGTATTTCATTATTCTATGCCTTCAGTCAAGATCCATTTGACATCAACAATGCTATTCTTATTTCTCTTTCCTCTTCTGAATCCAGGTTGGATTTCTGTGGACTCCCTGTAAATGTGCTGCTATAACTATTGTTGAATAATCTTCATGTCCTCTAGGAATCTAGATTGAATTTCTGGCATATTTCTGAATAATCTTAAGCATTATTACCCAATTACAGTAATGCTTCAAATCATGTGGTCTCCAGTAGCACATGCTAGGGTTTTCTTGCTTTTATTATTTCTAGAGTTGCTGATTTTGTCAAATTTTCTGGTCTTGTAGCAATAATATTGTAGTAAAAGTATTTGTGAACTTACTGCAATAACATTTTTGAGAATGAAGTAGTAATTAAAGAAAAAATAGAAAAAATCTTTAAACTTTCCCATTAGTTATTAATAATGTTGTCACTCACTATACAAAGATTTTACATTTTATTTTTAATATTCATATAATGTAAGAGCTATTACACTTAAATAATTTCAACTATATTTATCACACATTAGTCTATGATTAAAATTTATAATAAATTTGCATACATGACAATTATTCATTATTTTGATAACTACATAAAGAAATTGACAGTTTAAAGTCTTAATACATGTCTAGAATTATAATTCAAATATTAAACACAATTTTCTTTTCCTTAAAAAATTACTGTATTGCTTATTTTAATGAAAACTTCAGTTTATTTTTAAATCATGGTTTCAAAAATAGTGATATATTAAAATTTACATTTGATAGAGCAAATATATATCTAGTACATTTACATTTTACATATTCTTATTTTTTAAATATTTATAACTTATCTTTTCTTTCTCAATTGTGCAGGGATTCTTATCATACCATATGGAATGCCTACATCAAAGAGGCCCAGTAGATGCCAAAGGAAAGCCAAAAGGGCAAGAGTGATATCACTCTAAACACTTGCTGGACCCAGGTATTGCTTCAATTTATCAAAATTTGCTTGCCAGTATTTATGCAAAAACAGTCTGAGTCCCATCAGCCTCAGATTGATAAAGCCCATACTTCTAATACTAGCTCGCACTTGCCTTAGGAGCAAGGAGTCATATGACAGGGTCTAAGGCAGAAGAGAGTGTGGAAAGCACCTCGAGCCATACTGTCTATGAGATGTGTAATATGATGAAGAAAATTTTGTGTGCATTCTTTCTGGGAGATACCAGTTCCAGATCACTTTCAGCTTTAAATCATCAATTGGCAAGTGATTCTTTTCATAATAAAGGTGGACCCTTCATTCTTGTGGCAAGGCAAAATGCAAATGCAAAGGGAGCTGCCTGCCAGCTTTTGAAAGACGGGATTTAGATGGGGATGCCAAGTGGTGAGAAAATTCAGCAGTTGAGGACGGTTTATACTCACCTTGCTGAGAATACACATTGTCTCTGCTGCTGCTTGCCAATACTACTACCAACACAACCAAATTTGAGACAGCATTTCAGAAGTCGTGGAAGCTGAACTCAAAAGTACATATCCAGGAGACATTCAAAGAGCAACCTGAATTGCCTTGAAAAGATGAAAACACGGTGTAGCAGGACTGAAATGGAGCAAACCATTGATGCCAAACTGTTGTTTTGATGGAAGCAGAGAAGAAAAGAGGGCAGATGCTTGAAATCTGGCATTAGCACAAAGAAGACAAATCATCGTTGTATAATGGGAAGTTTCTTGAGATGGTCGGGATGCTTTCAAAACATGATCTAGTTCTAAAAGGGCATCTAATGAAATTAAAGCAGAGCACACGCAAACTTGAAGTATCAAAAACAGAGTGAGTTCGCAGGAGCCCTAACAAGTCATGTGAAAGGGAAGCTTGTCAAGGACAAGCGAAATCCTTTGGGATTATGTTCCACTGTACACCTGACATATCACTTATTAGCTAAAGGTCCAAAATGATAAAATATGTAAAAATCAGAAGGAAAGCTAAAGTAAGAGAAATGTTTTTACTTTTTTTTTTTTCTCCTTTCAAGGGGGGGCAGGGGAAGCAGCTGACCTCAGTTCTGACATTCTTAAAAAACAGAAACTTGATAGTCTGGTCCTACCTGGCTCAAGACTTCATTAATGCCACCACTATGCCTGGAATTCATAGAGGTATACAAGTCATTCTTAATGAGAAAACAATCACAGTATTTTTCACTGTGTGGACCATTCACATACCATGTGTGTTCAGCACTCTTGCATCCTGTGAGCCATGTTTGGGAACTCTTGAGACAATGGTTTCTTTCTTTACTGTTTTCACCCATTGATGACATGTGCTAATTAATCATCCTGCAGTATCAGTGAAAGGGCTATCAACAACGAGTTGAACGGCTCATCATGATTAGTTCAGCTTGCTAAGGAAAGGTTTGAGAAATTGCTGGTGGCAATTGAAGCTCTGTGATCCACTTGAAAATTTGATTAGAGTGGCCAGGAAAAGAAAGTTTTGTGTTAGTTGAGATGTTCACTAAAAGCGAAGAGACTTTTGCATTTACTCCTGTTTATTTTTATGGCCAGTTGCCTACTGTCTGTGAGTTTACTTTATTGCCCTCCCTATGCTCTTGTTTGATGCACCCCAGGAAGTTTATCTCACACAGGAGACTAAGGGCTGAACTCTCCTCAACAAGATGACAAAGCTACATAGAGGCAGCGCTACTTTTTCTGCACAAGAAGAATAATCACCTAGTGGAGCATGCAGCTGATTATTAAACCAGTGCTTTTAAAATCAGATGAATACAGAATTTCAGGAGAGGGGAGAGCCAGGGTCAAGAAGAGGATGGCAGGATATGGAGAGCAGGTAAGATATGGTGGATTCACTAGGCAAGAAGAAAATAACAGGATGATGCTTGAGGGAAACTATTGCTTTCATTCTGATGAAGTGTCATCGGGGACGTAGCTGCCATTTTTGAAGCTGTTCAAGTGAAAGGAATCATATCTGCCTATGAAGAAGAGTGGTCCCCAAACTGACCACTTTCTGTGATAGCGTATCCTGCAGTGAAATAGGATTTTTAATAGAAATGGGAACAGTGAGAAGGCACCAAAAGCAACAGAGATTGCTTCATAAGCCAAAGGTTGGACAGCATGAGATGTCTTGACATTCATCACTGACTGGGACTTAGTAGAATCTCTTCCAAACTTCTCACTATATGTAAAATTATTTCAAAAACCTGTGAGTTTGTGACTTCGTGTGAGAACTTTTCAAGGCTGAAACTTAGGGGGGGAAAAA
>NW_022107431.1:23651092-23652199 GCF_000313985.2 Echinops telfairi | reverse complement strand
AAGCACATCGCTGCATGGGAAGAACTGGAGGAAATCATGCTAAGCGAAGTAAGTCAAGCACAAAAGGACAAGTACAACATGAGTCTGCTGAGGTAAGCTTTTAAAAAAAATGCAAAAGGGGCATCAGGAAAAAGCTACTGTATACAAAAATTCCTGGGGTGAGGACCAGGCAGTATGGCAAGGACCAGACCAAATACAGGGATATATATGGTATCCAACTAAAAAGGAGGTGGGGGAAGGAGATAAATTTTTTTTTAAATAGTAATAAAGAAATGGGTAGCGGGGGCACAGGGCACTAACCCACCCAAAGGGAGGGTATTGTTTACATCTCCACAGGGAAAGAGGGACCAGACTTCAACTCAGTGCTGCAAGATGTGAATGCAATATGCTGGCATGGAGTAGGGAAACCAGTAGAGAGGTCTGAGGGGCCAGGCCCAATGCCAACTACATGGACACCTGCCCCTCCCCCAAGAATAATTTATTTCAGAGGACAACACTGAATCTGCAGCTCTGGGAGAAGGACATATCTGACCAGAGCACACGAGAGCTGATGAAGGGGGATGAGGAGAGAGTGGAACACATCCTGGCCCACCAGGCCTTGGGGATCATGTTTCCGCTCAGAGCAGCCAGTCCACAGGGAAGACCACATGGCCGGCCCCACTATGAGACAAAATGACCCTCACTAACCCATAGCCCTATAGAGGACAACACTGGAGACACAGTGGGGTAATTGCACCTGAACTGATCCCGCCACACCGAGGCAAAACACTAGGGGGGTGAAACAGAACAACAAGGGAATGGAGGAGTGAGGTCCCCAGGGAATGCCGAAGGTGGACTTTGGGGCTAGGACTTGGTGCCCCAACAGACTGGACTGGAAAACCAACAGTCCTTGAACTAACAATAAGCTTTTCTTTCTTGTTGTGTTGTGTTTTGTGTTTTTTTTGTCATTTGTTTGTTGTTGTTTTGTTGTATATTGTTGCTTGGTTTTACTCTGTCTTGTTTTTGTGCATGTTATCTCCACAGGTCTGTCTAAATAAAATGGGCTGGATGAACAATCTGGAGGAAAAACAACGGGACCAACAGTTCCGGGGGGACATGGGAGAGGGG
>NW_022107431.1:23645249-23649685 GCF_000313985.2 Echinops telfairi | reverse complement strand
GGGGGCTTAAGTGGAGAGCAAATGTTTTGAGAATGATGAGGGCAATGAATATACAAATGTGCTTTACACAATTGATGTATGAATGGATTGTGATAAGAGTTGTATGAGTCCCTAATAAAATGATTAAAAAAAAAAGAAATGGTCACTGTGGGCTAACATGCTTTTGTATTTGTTCCTGTTCATTTCTACGGCATTATTTCATTTATTAAGATAGTTTCATATGCATTTTCTAAAGCTTTTACATTATGTGGGCCATTATTGATTACTCAAAATGAATCCATTGTTTTGTTTATAGTGGTAAAGCTTATTTTAAAATGAACCTAACTTTGATATAGTTCTTAAAGATTTTTACTTCAAACTCTATTGTTTTTTTTACTGAATTTCACTATCACTGCATGAAACTATGCAAATGCAAAAGACTTTATGCTGTGCATAAGGTATTATAATTTGTGGCAGCTACATAATTTCATGTCAACTTAATAAATAAAGTGAAGGGGTGGAGCCTAGCCTGTCAATCAGGGAATAGCCTGGTGATCCCTTCTTGTGGATATGGCTTTCTCATTTGGGAACTTCCTCTATTCCTCCCTGGAGGCAGGACGTGTCTCTACTACACATTCCTGTTGAGAAGACACAGGGAGCCACGCTGATGGCAGACATAGCCCTGGAGATGCAGCCTCTGCCATTGGACCCACAGGACTTTCCGCCCACCAGCCTGTGATCTTCCTGCATTTGACATCATTGCATGTGCTGTATGTGTCTGACGAGGAATTCATGGGCTAATATCAGATTTATGGGCTAATGTCGAACTTATGGACTTGATCTCGATTGGGCTGGGATAGTTCATTCCTGCATAATTACTTCTTGATACAAAGTTCTCTCTTACATATATATGAGTGTTTCTAGTCAACCTGGACTAACATAATTTAAGATGTAATTTAGCTTTTGCTAGTTTATGTCATTACTATCGCCATACATTAAATGACATACAGGACATATGCTTTAACTGTAACGAAACAAAAACTTTACTAAGGATTATGTATAGTTTGGTTCATGGGGATGAGGTGACACACTAGGAGTTACTGAATTGAGTGATATTAATAGACACACATACTCATATATTTTCAAGGGAGCTTAACAACTTTCATGGGAAAATCCATTATCTCTAAGTTCCATTTTTTCACAAACTTTTTGAAGCCCTCTGCTACATACTGTATGCCTCATGGTGTTGAATGTATCTAATTCCAAAGGATTTGGTATGACAGAGACAACAGAGGTGACCATAATGTTTTCTTGGCTGGGAGCCCTGGTTCTGTGGTGGGTAACTGCTAGGTTGAAGGCCACCAGCCCTTCCTTAGGAGTAAGTTGTGGTCATTGACTTCTTAAATTACTATAGCTTTGGAAACCCTATAGGATGTTCTACTGTGTCCTATACATCACAGTGAGTCAGAATTGACTCAATGACAAAGTTTGGTTAGGTTTTTTGTTAATGATTGTAAAAACCCAATGCCATGTCTTTCTCCTACAGAGTTATTGGAGGGGTTTGGACTACCAACTTTTGGATAAGCAACTGAGTATTTAAGCTAGGTTCTCTCTCTTGCTTCTCTTCCCACCCCACCCCCTCTCTCTCTGTGGACACACACACACACACACACACACACATACATACACACACTATACAGTGTTCTGGAGTTTGCTCTGAGAGAGGCAAAAAGAACCAAGCAGACAGATAAAAGGGTAACAGATGTTCTATCTCCTCACAACTAATAGTCAAATGACCCAGCCAACCTGAAGGAAGTAAGGAATGTAACTATACCATGTTTTCAAATCCACTGACATGGGATTTGATTACATTTTTCAAAATAAATTAAAAGACAACTAAGAAACAGGAAAGAGAGAAAGATGGGACTTTCTGTTCCTGCAGAAAGTCAGTCTTTGAAACCCACTGAGGCAGTTCTACCTATGTCCTATAGATAAGGTGACCAGATTTAAAGCGGGACACCATTGACGAGGGGCAATTCTTGATTAAAAATTTGGTCTATGCAGACCAAATAGACCATTCCCTAGCTTTTCGTGCATTCTTTTAAAAAAATCGGGACTTTTTTAAAACACCAAAAATCGGGACTGTCCCGCCAAAAGCGGGACATCTGTTCAATGTATCTATAGAGTCTCTATGAGTTGGAATCAAATCGTTGCCAGTAAGTTTGAGTTTTGAGTTTTGAAGGAACTGGAAAAAGAATGGCAGTATTTATAACTAGCATATTCTAGGGAAAAAACAACTCAAAAATTCTCAAGGACTTGTGGTGATGGGTTGGACAGTTCTGCAACGGCAAGGTTGGCCATTTAGAACCACCAGGTACTGTGCTGGAGAAAGATGGTACTTTCACATCTCACAGAGCTAGTCTCTGAAACTCACAAGGACAGCTCTCCTCTGTCCTGTAGGGTCACTAGGAGTTGGGATCTACTTCATAGCCATGAGGTTAGGTGTTTTATTTTGTTTTGCTGGTTTAAAGACAATCAGCTACTAAGTGGCTGAGTTAAAACGACATATAATGTTACTGCGGCTTGTGCAGATTCCATAACCACAGGTGTTGGTGGGGGGAGGTGGGAGAGGGGAACGGCAGAGCAGGGACTCCTGGTCAGGTACTAGCTATGTGTTCTGATGTGTAACTAACTCAATTCCAATTCACAATGACCCAGTAGGACAGAGTACAACTGTGTAAGGGGTTTCCAAAGCTGAAATATTTACAGAGCTCCCTGGTGGCACAGTGGTTAATGCTTGTCTGCTCACAGAAAGATGGGTGGTTCAAACCGAACATTTGTTCCAGGAAGAAAGATGTGGCAGGCTGCTCCCATAAAGATGATAAACCCTCTGACGCATTTCTACTCTGTCCTATAGGGTCCTTATGAGTCAGAATGGACTTACTGACACACAACAGTAGTTGCAGCTGATAGTCTGGCCTTGGAGCCTTGACCATTCAGTTGGCAGTTAAGGGCTTAACCACTGCATCACCAGGGCTCCTCATTCTTGCTCTCAAAGCAAACAAAAAAATCTACGGCCATGGCATTGTCCTTGACTCACAGCGTACAGGACAGAGTAGAACCACATTCTAGCTTGTTTGCTTTAAAATTCTTCTAGCAATAAAATTACATTCCTTCTTTGTTCTGTTTTAGACATTATTAGCACTAGAGGGTACTACTTAATTCAAAAAGGCACAGCCTCATTTCGTAGGATATAATCATCCCTCAAACTCTGGGTGTCTAATTCTCAACTTTGTGATGACATTCATTACAGTTATAAAAATTTTATTCCTTTAGGGTTATAAGTTTATTGTGTATTTTTTCTCCTGAAAAATTCTATTTTCAGAAGTAGAATTATTAAAACTTAATATTTATCAAATGTCTTAGATTAAGTTGCTTTAGTCGGAAAGATATATTTACTTAATTAGATAAATTTATAACTTCATATGTATTTTTCTTTTCTCCCCTTTAATCACTTTAAGACAGCTAACCACTAGTATTGTTAACATGTGAATTTCCCCTGTATCTATCTATACATAAAGTAATTGGTAGCAAAATATCAGGACGGTTTTTGAAGAAAATAACATTGTTTCTAACATTTATATGAACATGCAAAATACCTGAAAGAAACAAAGTGATAGCAAAGTTGAAAGATATAGAGACCTTGATTTTAGATCTCTTCTAAAGCTACAGTAATTCAGAGAGTGTGGGATAGACATAGATTAGATTTAATGAAAGATAAGGGAAGAGTCAAGAAATAGACCTATGCCATATAGGGTCTCTTGAATCTCAGCAAAAGTATCAGTTCAAGTAAGTGGTAAAAAAGAAAGTAATTTTTAAACAAATGATGCTAGAATAACTGTATATTCATGTGGGAAAAATGAAATTTTATTCTTATCTTAAAGTACAGAAACTCAAAATAAAATAAAAGGACTCAAGAAAAGAAAAACAACCCATAAATACCCAACTTGACCTCTTAGGCACATATAGAATACTTCATTTTCCAGAACACATGACCATTCTCCAGAGTAGCTCATATAATAGCCCGCGTCAGCCCACAAAGGAAGACCTAATAAATTTAAAAACAATGAGATAATACAAACCATCTTTTTAGATCATAACATTATAAAATAAGAAATCAATAATAGGAAGATCAATGGGGATAAATACCAAATATATGGAAGTTTTACAGCACCTTTCTTTAAAACTACTAGGTAATTGAATAAATAAAAGATGAAATTTTAAAATTTCCTGAAACAAACGATAATGAAAACACAGCATATTAAAATCATTGGGAAACAGTGAAATCCAAAATTGGAGGGTAATTTTTAGCAATAAATGCACAAATCAGAAGAGAAGAACAAAAAAAATCAACATTTTTTGTACATCATTTTATTGGTGGCTCCTACAGCTCTTAT
>NW_022107431.1:23642521-23644415 GCF_000313985.2 Echinops telfairi | reverse complement strand
AATAGCCAGACACCATTAGCTTTCTTCACCACCTTTGCACCCATTTTGTCTTCAGCGATCATGATAGGAAGGTGAGCATCACTGAATGCCAGGTTATTAGAACAAAGTGTTCTTATGTTGAGGGAGGACTTGAGTAAAGAACCAAAGTCTGTCTGCTACCTTAATACTTAACATATAGCCATTTGTACATAGACCTATATCCATATCATTATGTATTCATATATTTACATATATACATGCCTATGTTTATACCTATAAACATCTTTTGCCTCCTAGTTCTTTCCTATATTTCCTTTTACTTTCCTCCTGTCCCACTATCATGTTTGACCTTCATTCAACTCTCAGTAATTACTCTCAGCTACATTGCATTTGATCAAACACCACCAGGCATTCTATGCCCTCCTTGCCATCAATTTTTGACCCTTAGTTGTTCCCTTTCCCCTGAGTGTGTTGGCTCCCCTCACCCTTTTATCCTGCCTCCTCCTCTCTCACATCTCCCCAGCACCACTGGTCCCCTTGTTTTCTCCTTGTTATTGTTTAGCCTGCCTATATTATATAGATATACATAAAAAAGAAAAAGAAAGCCTGTAAATAGCTCTAGGCATGGATCAGTGAATTAACAGAGAGGGCTGTGGGACTGGATCCAATCCCAGCTACATTGACCCCCTTCCCAGAAGTTACTACAGAAGACAGCACTAAAGATATAGCCTGGGGAGAGGGGCAGGTCTGACCAGACCCCAATGGAGCAAACTAAGAGGGAGAGAGAGAGTGGACTGCTCCCTGGCCCACCAAACGTCAAGGACAACATTCCTGCTCAGAATAGTCAATGCACAGAGAGGACTGTAGAGCTGGCCCCACCAAGAGACATGACATCCCCTCACTGACCCACAGTGCTACAGGAAGGGACAGCATTGGAGACACAGTGCAGAAACTGTAACTGCTCTGAAACCCACACACAGGGGCAAAACATGCAGGGAGCACAACAGAGCAGCAAGGGGAGCAAAGCAAAGAAGTCCCCAAGGAATCCTGTAAACAGATTTCTGACTCAGAAGGCAGGGCTTGTCACCTCATCAGACCTGCTCAGAAAACATTCATAAGGGTCAGCAGACAGACCTGGAGAATCAGCATTTTAACCCAGCTTCTCCAACCATTAGGGGTGGGTAAGCCTACAACTACTATAGAAAAGAAATTATAAAGCTTAGAGTAGAATTAAATGAAATCAGAGAACAGAAAAACAGTGGAAATAATCAATCAGACTAGAAATTGTTTCCTTGAAATGATTAACAAAATTGACCAACCACTGGCAACTTCACTAAAAGAAAAGATGCAGAAGATGCAAAAATCATAAATAAGAAACAAATGGGTTACATCACAACAGAACCAATGGAAGTTAAATATAATAATTCAATTTTATGAAGTAGTATACTCCAACAGATTTGAAAATCTAGATGAAAAGGACACATTTCTAGAAACACACTACCTCCCTAAACTAAAATGGACTGATGTAGAAAACCTGGGCAGATCAATAATAATAGAAGTTGAGAAGTCCTTAACAATATTCTCAACAACAACCCTCCCAAAATTCCAGGACCAAAGAGCTTCGGGAATGAATTCTATCAAACATTCAGAAAAGAATTAACATCAATTCTACTCAAACTATTTCAGAAAACAGAAAAGGATAGTGTGACAGTTAAGATTTTGTGACTACTTGGCTAAGTCAGCATCTCAGTCACTTGGTAGTTAACACTTAAAAGTCCCTAATGACCCAATCCAACACAATGTGATCACAGTCAATCAGTTGTAAATCTCCTTAGTGAGACTGCAATGGAATGTAAGACCTTACTCAAATCATATCTATCCCTGATACAATTAATTTCATCTAATGTCTCTCTGA
>NW_022107431.1:23640862-23642421 GCF_000313985.2 Echinops telfairi | reverse complement strand
TGTGTGTGTGTGTGTGTGTGTGTGTGTGTGTGTGTGTGATTAGTTTTGTTCTCTAGAAAACATAGCCTATGACATGGAAAAATCCCAAATTCATTTTATGAAGCTAGGATGACCCTGAGACCCAAACCTCATGAAAACACTAGCCAAATACAAAGTTATAGACCAGTAGTTGTTATTAACATAATTCAAAAATTCTCAGCAAAATCCTAGCCAATAGCATCCAATTATTTCTTTCTTTATCATGACCAATAAAATTAATGTTATGTAAGAAAGAATGCTTCAACATTGGAATGATTCAAATCCACCATATAAACAAAACAAAATAACTACATGAATTTACCAATAATGCAGAAGAAACACTTGAAAAAATCCAATTCTTATACCTGATAAAATACTTAACAAATTAGGCATAGTAGGAAGCATCCTCAACATGGTAAAAGGCGCATATGCAAAATCAGCAGCCCAGAGGAGCGAGAGAAGTGTGACCTCGCTGCCAAGTTTTTCATAATGTGGTTCTGGAAGTCTTAGAGCTATCGGATAACAAAGAGAAATGAAAACATCCAAAATGGCAAGGAAGAGAGAAAACTTTCAATCTGCTGATGATATTATTCTACACATATAAAATCTCAAATATTTGACAAGAATTTTTTGGCAACTAATTGAAAAATTCAACATTATGGCAGGATGAAAGATTAACATACAAAAATCAGTCAGAATTCTGTATACGAACAAAAAGCTTTCTGGAAAGGAAGTCAAGAAAACAATATATTTACAATAACCACCCAAAAGATGAAATATTTAAGAATCAACCTAATGAGAGAAACAAACAAAACTTGCACAAAGAAAACTACAAGCACTATTGCAAGAAACCAAAAGTTATATAAATGAAAGAATATACCATGTTCATATAAAAGAAATTTCCAATACTTTTAAAGTGATCTCTAAGTATAATGCAACCCCTATCCAGACCCTTGCACCATACTTTAGAAAAAGAGAAGAATTAATCACTAACTTTATATAGAAAGGAGAGAGACCCCAGATAGCAAAGAACTATTAAAGAATACAAACAAAGTGAATATCTCTCACTTCCTGATCTCAAAACTTATTACACAGCCAGGGTAATTAAAACAACCTGGTACTGGTACAATGATAGATACGTAGACCAACAGAATAAAAGTTTTTAAAAAAAAGCCAGAAGAAAATCCCCTCACCTACAGACAACTGATTTTGACAAAGATCTGAAACATATTAAATGGGGAAGAGATTGTCTCTTTCAAAAATGTTGCTGGAAAAACTGGATTTCCATCTGCAGAATGAAACAGGACCCATATGTCACTCTATAAACTAAAGCAGGTTCAAGATGGATTATAGAACTAAATGTAAAATCTAGAACTATCAAGATCGTCGATGAAAAAAATAGTGATGACTTCGGGAAGATGGCGACGGAGTGACACGTACCAGAGGGACTCCGCAGAATCCAGCCCAGGAGAGCTGCTTAGAGGGAACTTTAACACAACTAGAACACAGGAGGAGCATCATAAAGATAAGTAGGCACAGAC
>NW_022107431.1:23630482-23631847 GCF_000313985.2 Echinops telfairi | reverse complement strand
TGAACCAAATAGATATATGCACATCTATAATCATCATAGCACGATTCACAATGGCAAGAATGATATAATTATCATACATGGTCATTGGTGGAAGAATGGATAAATAAACTTTGATACATACACACAGTGCAATGTTAAAGAATGATGATAAATCTGTGAAGCACCTCATGATATGAATGAGCACAGGGGCATTATGCTTAGTTAGTTGATCTCAAAAAGACACATATTTTCTTCCCCATCCCCTTTACCATACCCTCAGGGAGTCCTTACTCCTGTTACCATTCTGAAGGGGAGGAAGGGCGAGCTGGTAGCAATGACGACTGTATAACCACACTCAAGGGAACGAATAACAGATTTGTAGGTGAATGGTTACATTGGATAGTGTAAGATATGGCAAATAATAATAATATATAATACAATAATAAGGGTTCCTGGGGGGTAGTGTGGGGGAGGGAGGAGATAAAGAGGAGCTGGTATCAAGGAGCTTAAGAAGAAAGAAAATGTTTTGAAACTGATGGTGGCAGCAATTGTACAATTATTCTTGATCTAATTGAATTGTGGATTGTTATAATATCTGTAAGAGCTCCCAACAGAATGATTAATAAAAAAGGACACATATTGTATCAGAGACTAGTTATAAAAACAATCAAGAAAATGTTTTCACACTAAAGAAACAGACATTGGTGGTTACCAAGGGTGGGTGGGTAAGAAAGGGAAAGAGAAATCAGAAGCTAGAGAGTAAACATGTTTACCTGGATGAAGGAAAAGACAATATCCAATAAGAGGGAGGAGACAAAAATTTATGGAAACTGGCCAAGACAAAGAAAGATTTGATGACATGTTGAATATGAAACTGGTGAGCTACTCTGTAACCCTTTACCTAATTCACAATAAAACGTTTTGTTTTGTTTTTTTTAAACAATTTCTCTCTCCACAGAAATGAATAATATTTGGATAAAGACTTGTAGACATAATATGTAAAAATTCTACAGATCTTGAAAAGAGACAAGTATATTTACTGTACATGTAGTATCAATATATATATATATGTATATCTATAATCATAAAAGGACAAATATTGTATGAGACCAGTTAACAAAACAATCAAGAAAATGTTTTCACACTAAAGAGAGAGACGTTGATGGTTACCTTTATATAGATAGGTTTGTCATTGACAAAGAAGGTATATTATTGCTGTTAGATGCCATCAATTTGGTTCCAACTCATGGTAACCATATGTACAATCACTCAACAGGGAAAGCAATGGCTGCTGATGCACACAGCAAAAGGAATGACTCTCAAGCACGTTGCTTTGAACAAGGAAAAGTGGGCATGAGCACCGACAGAGCGAACCCCTTATCTAGT
>NW_022107431.1:23603728-23629682 GCF_000313985.2 Echinops telfairi | reverse complement strand
TTCATTGGGATTGAGTGAAAGAAATGGCAGCCATCAGTTGACCAGGGTGCATCATGGTAGAATAGCAAGCCCGGTAGAACATATATTCAAATACAAGAAATACTCTAGGACATTCTCCATCATTTTCAAAATAGTTATAAATGTGCTGACAAATTGCTCTACATATTGGTTTTCATCTCACCTGGAGACGTTTTATCTATGCATATCATGGTTGTAATTTTTTCCCATTATAAAGTATGTCCTCCTGGATGAGAAACACTTCCATCCAAGTGGACGGAAATACCCCACAGATATTTTTTATCAGAAAGAGGCCTTTTTCCTAGAACATAATTGACCAGAGGAGTTTTGCACGTGCAATTATTTGAAAACAAATCAAATAAATAGTCTTAGATAAGACTACATGGCAGTTGTGCATTATTTTTAAAAAGGGTGCATTTTGCCTGCCCAAATGATTTCATATTTTGGAATAAGAATGGCTCACACTTTAACCAAAGTAAGTGTGAAAACTCCAAGAAACACAATTGTCTTATGAAATTTATTTTCTAATTTAAATTAAGATGTCACCCAGTGCAAATGTGTGTGAGAGAGTTTTACAATAAGTGTTAAAAACATAGCCGCATCTAGGCATCTCAGTGTGCAAAATATTTCCATAGGCTATTTATTGATGATAATGGAGGGAAAATGGGAATTGAAGATTGGAGAAAGGGTAAGATGATGAAATCCAAGCATCTTCCAATTACTGTGTTGAAGGGGATAGAGGAAGTAGAAGTACAGAGAATATTGGAACCGAATTCTTCTGTGACGTGAAAGGCAGGAATAAATGAAGCCAAGTAGGGCATGTCCTTGTTGGCTTGATGCCGATATACTCTGCTATGCAATCAAAGCAGAAATGCAGCAAGACCGCCCCAAGGGCTGCACTGCGAACAGCGTGCTCTGGATCCACCTCAGTATGCGATGAGCAAGTACAACAGAGGAATTCCAGTATCTATCCCAAAATATATGTTGTTGTTAGGGGCCGTCCAGCCAGTTCCTCAATATGTAGATAGATAGATATCCTAAATACATAAACATGTAATAATAACACATGCTATTTAGTGTATTTTATTTAAACTTTAAAAATTTAAATAACAAGGTAATATGGATTTATTTAATGAATGCAACAGCGCAAAATGTGTAATAATAATAATTTTATTATTCATAATAAAAACGTGTAATAATAAATGATAGACCTCGTCTACTCCTAAGTGAACAGAAGTTACTTCGATGTCTCCTGGAAGTCAACCCTGAGACCCAAACTGCAGCGAAGCTGATTCACTAGGCTTTCTCTCTGCAGGAACCAAGGAGGGAGTGGGGAAATGGGCAGGAGCAAAGCAATTATGCGATGTCAGAGAAAGTGGCAGACTTGGTCTGGCCCCTGAGGAGGCTCTAGGGTGTCCATTAAGCCTTGGCAGTTTGCCCACAGGCAAGAAGGCTGCCTTTGTACTCAGGACACTACAGAAACACAGAGAAGACACATAACTTCCATTTCCAGTTCTCTTCAAGGGGAAGTTAGCTCCAGTACCGAAAGCAGCTTTCTCAAGGCCTCTTGTTCATCTCAGCAGCAATACATAAAGGAGCGCGGGGATGGGTACACAGAGCTGGCAATAAAACAAGGAGCCGACACTTCCTGCTATTCTTGAGGTGACAACGTCTTCGCATAGTGCTGTGTGCTCTTGGCGATATCTGTGTGTGTGAACATGTGATTACATGTATTTCTCTTTGTAGTTAAGAAATGAAATGTACACAATTGATGTATGTATGGATTGTGATAAGAGTTGTATGAGCCCCTAATAAAATGACTTATAAAAAAAGAAATGAAATCACGCATTTTTCACCTCAACCTGCTTTCCTCACTTTGCGATTCATTAGGAACAGATATATACATACAGATCAATAGTGATAGCTCTAATCCTTGATTTTAATTGCTGCATAATATTCCAGAATTAGGATACTAGAATGAATATAATCATTATTTAACTAATGGATATTTAGGTTTTTTTGTTTTTGTTACCTATAGAGAATTGGGACACTGAACATCAACAACAAATAAGAACACCCTGATTTTCATAGGTTTCAAAAATGGGATTGTTTAATTAGAAGTATGTGCCTCTATGGTTTTCCACAGATAAAGCTCTATGTTTTTTCTTGTTGTTTTTCAAAATATTTAGTGATTCACCTGCTAATCAGGACAGAATACCTCACCATCAGCAACCTACGTCCCTCTTAAGGCTTTGTCACTGAGATCCACAGGGGAGAATGGTGGTAGCTCACTGCTGCTTTTACTTCCTCCCCTGACTATGAGAGATAGGAACTCTGGTGGCTTAACCGCAAGGTCAGTGGTTTGAACTACCTGATGCTCAGCAGGTGAATGGTTAGGCTGTCTACTTCTGTAAAGAGTTAAAATTACAGAGAACCAAAGAGGCAATTCTAGTCTATCCTACAGGGTCACTATGAGTTGGAATTGAGTTTTGTTTTTGTTTTTTTGGCTGTTGTTACTGTTTGTTTTTCACTACTAGAGAGGCTGTGCATGTGGGTTTTGAGTCACGCTGGCTGCATTAATTACCTAGAGCTGCTGAAACCAAGTGTCACACATGGCTGGCTTAAAGCAACCAAAACGTATTCTCTGAGCATCTTCGAGGTGTCCAGTCTGCAATGGAGGTATCCCAGGACCACAGAGGAACCCTTGGATGAGATGAACTGACACAGTGGGTTCTACAGCAAGCTCAAACATTTTTTAAAAAATTGTGAAAAGAACAAAAAGCCAAGCAATGTTTCGCTCCATTGTTCATCCAGTTGCTATGATCAGATTGCATGTGACAGCCCTAACAACAGCAGCAATGGCATATTATTTACTTATCTTGTACTTGACTCAACTGTTACATTTCTTTCTTTCTCTGCTGCATCGATAGCACACTGATTTGATTTTGCAGTAAGATTTTTATTTTGAGTTTTTAATCATTTCATGATTTATTTACTTTATTGTAGCTTTAAAAATATTTAATATTGCCATCAAAATTCAAAATTTACTAGGAATTTCATTAAATATATATTAATTTAAGGAGAATTTATATGTTTACATTCTTATAATAGTAAATTTTCCTGCTGAAAATACATTCCAATTCAAGAGTAAAACCTATTTACTAAGGTTCTATAAGTCTTCCTATATAGGCTTAATAAAGTACTTATTACATCTATCCTAAAATCGAGTGTGTTGCCGCTGTTGTTTTGCTGAATGCAATGGGGTCAGTTTTGACTCAGAGGCCTGTGTAGACAGAAGGAAACACCACCTGCTCCTGTGCTTTGTCTGCAATTGTTCTTGCTTGAGTGCGTTTTTGCAGTTGCTGTGTCAACCCGCCTCTTTGAGGGGCCTCCTCTTTTCTGCAGCCCTTCCGGTTTACAGAGTTCCTTGTCCAAAGTACAGGAGCAGAGGAAGACTCAGCTATCCCTGCCTCTAAGGAGCAATCAGGCTGCACTTCTCCCAAGATAGATTTGTTTGTTCTTTTGACACTCATGATACTTTTAATAAATTTCACTATTTAAATGCATCAATTTTTATTTGATCTTTGTGAATTTATTTCGTTTCCATATATAAGTGAATATTGACAAAATTCATTCTATTAGTAAAAACTAAGTTTAGTGGATTATCATCTATAATTAAAGAAAATTTGATCCAATTTTTTCCAATGTTTATGTAATTTTTAAAAACTTTTCTTGTGCTGATAAAAATCGCTGTTAAAACAATGTTGATAAAGGATGTACTTGTCTTGCTTCTGATTTGAATATAAAAATCTTCAAAGACATATCTATTACAATGTCTTCTATTAGTTTGGATAATCTTGACAGTATTTAAGTGACTTATTTCTATGGTTATTTAGAATTTGTTATTAGGGATGCTGGATTTCTGTGAATGCCTTTTGGTATTTATAACAGCCAAATTGGTTTTGACCTTTAATTTCTTAATCTAATAAATTATGTTGCTAGATTTTAATATTAAACTATCTTTTTGAATCTTGAGAATAATCTGTTTATGTGCCATGGTGTATTTCTCATTTACTATAATATTAGGCTTGATTTACTAATATTTTCTTTCAATTTTTTGAAAGATATATTTTGTATGAAATATAATTCCAAGTAGAGCAAATTTTGACTCTAGGAGGCTCTCAGCACATGATCTGAGTTCAAGGCTCTGGCTCTGCTCCAGGCACCTTTACTTTTTTTAAAATCATTTTTGGGGGGCTCTTATCACAATCCACACATCCACCCATGGTGTCAAGCACATTTGTACATTTGTTGCCATCATCATTCTCAAAACATTTGCTTTCTGCTTGAGCCCTTGGTATCAACTCCTCATTTTCCCCCTCCTCCCCCCACTCCCTCATGAACCCTTGATAATTTATAAATTATTATTATTATTTCATGTCTTATACTGACCGATGTCTCCCTTCATCCACTTTCCTGGTGACCATCCCCAGGGAGGGGGTTCTAGGTAGATCATTGTGATCGGTTCCCCCTCTCTCCCCCCACTTGCCCCTTCCCCTCACAGCAGGCACCTTTTCCTAATGGTAGTCACATCCTTCTTTCCCATCTCCTTCTCAGCTCCAGAACATTGCAAAGGAACTTGAGGGGCGGGGGGAGTGGGGAGCTAGTAACAATGAGCATAAGAACAAAGAAACAAAGAACAAAGAAAAAACTGATGATGATGATAATTATACAACACTTCTGGGTGTGATTGAATTATTAAATTGTATGATATATGAATTATATGTCAACAAAAGTGCTAAAGAAGAGAATGACGAAAAACACAGTATACTCCTTTAAATTTTAGACTGCATCATTAACATTAACATAACTGCTTTTAATTCTGTCCCAATAACACTATTAAGATTTACAATTCATAAGATGACTACATTGTGTGACATGGAAAATAATCATATCAGAGCCCTCCAATGATGGATATTTACATCAGATCACAAAATGGAGGATAATTGCATAATACTGGGAGTCATGGCATCACCAAGTTAACACATATTTGGGGGATTTTCAGATTATTTGCTAAATCTACAGATTACATAAGTATGATGAAAGAATACAGCCCTAATTTAAGCATGCAGTATACTCACCTTATTCTGTTTGAATAACTGCCTCTTGCTCTGAGTCTAGGTTCCACATAAACCCAGTTTAAGTTTACTGGAATTTTCATTCTTTGCAATGTTAATCATAGTATCTCATGATTCATACAGTCAAAGAAAGGCCTTTGCACAGTTGATAAAACATAGGGGATATTTTTTGTGGCATTCATTACTTTCAGCCAAGATCCATGTGACACGAGCAATTACATATTAAACTCAGATTTTCATTGGATTTGTGGCAGTTACAAAATCTCCTGTCAACTTGCAAAGGGGTGGAGTTTAGCCTGTCAATCAGGCCATTGCCAATGAGGCCTCTGTATGGGGATGGTCTTCTCTGGGGGATTCCGGGGACTCTGGTATTCCTTCCTGGAGGTGGCTGACAAGCCAGATGGAGCTATGCTGATGGCAGCCAGAGCCTTGGAGCTGGAGAAGCCACGCAGAAACCCACGCCAGCACTAAGATACTTCCATCACCACTGGATTCGCAAGACTTTCCACCTACTGGCCTGTGATCTTCCTACACTTTGTGTCATTGCATGTGTTGCCTAAGTCTGAAGAGGAATTACAGACTTGTACCGGGCATATGCACTAATATCGGATTTATGGATTTGATCGAGACTGACCTGGGATGTTTTCTTAATATACAGTTATTCTTTTACATAAAGCTCTCTTTATATATGCACCTATGGGTGTCTCTGGATTTGTTTCTCTAGTCTACCTGGACTCACACAGGCTTTTCCTTCATATTTTTGTCATTAGCTATATTATTTAAGAAGTTTTGTCAATAATCATGTTTTCCCATCCTGAGTAAACTTTTCATCTAGAAAAAGAGATACCAAATTTGGGCACGGTTGACTTTGTTTTTATGTTGCATTGACTTGCTACCTAATGCAGGGTGGGTGGCAGGGGGCTGTGTACTTTATACAGTGATTTCATATTTCAATTTTTTTCCCAGTCAATAGTTGGGCTTAATAGAAAACCAGAGCAACTGAGTTTTATATTCACAATCTCAAGCCTCTGAAACTTCATAATATCTAGGAGAATGAATAGCTTCAATGTTCTCTTTTTTACGTTTAAGAACCATTATTTACTTGCTAGCTTATAGGTTCCTATGTATGAATCTGCTTCCTTCTTTATTTTTATTGCTCCATATCTTACAATGGTCCATGTTCATCGATTTTTCTCACTGATACTTCTTCATAGTCTCCTCTCAGTCTGCTTTTGGCTTATAATCAAGAATTTAAAATTCAGTGTGTAGTTCAGATTCTTGTAAACAGAACTATACTCCAGGGAGAATTCATTCAGATTTCTAATGCTTTCAATTTCTAGTATGTTCTTGGTTACTAAATTAATGAACAAAATGGCCTAAGATCTGTACCCCAGTGCCACCTTCAATTGCATATTTGTGTAAATATAAACAAACTTTATGGAAAGATACAATTTATGGACAATATTTAACTATTGAGGAATATAAGATTCAAAGTAGCTATAATTACCTCTATATAATCATAGTGCCTAGTTCAGCATTTTACACAGTGGCCACTCAAAAGTTATGTTGAACAAATTAATGAATTCATTAAAGTAGCTCATGGTAGTATTTCTATTTATGAACTCTATTGAATTTTAGTCTGTGCTACTTTATAATGGAGATTATACTTAAAAGAAAAAACATTTGTGTTTAATCCAAAGGGAGGCTAGCCTCTAAGGTATCTGAATTATTAAAACTGCCTTGTATGAAGAAACCTTAGCAATCATTTTAAATAGTTTTAAAAACCTTTGAAATTGAGGGTCTCATGCATGTAATAGAGACATCGCAAGATAGATCACTGTAACGATGGTAAAACTGTTTATGGAAGAAGAAAATCAGAGGCTGGCTGGTGTTTTAAAGTTCTCCATGTCCTAGCATCAGTTTAGAGCAGCCCCAGTTAAGTTTGCCCTCTGTGTTCTTTATATGATCAATATTTATCCAGAACAAATATGTAACAGAAGTTTGTATCCAGATGTGTGGCATCAGTTTCAGGTCAGATGACAGCTCTTTGAATAGCATGCTATACAGACAGGAGGAAAGATGAAAATTGGAAGCCAGAGATATAAGCCAGATGCAGTCCTGGGAGTTTTCTCTTATATTAAATGTTGCCATCTATAATAATATAATAATCAGTGATCTTTCCTTAGTGTCCATTAGGATTCTTTGCCTTCCAGTAGCAGAAATCTACTTAACATCGCCTAAGTTTCAAAAATAGAGAAAGAAGGGAGAATTTCCTAGAATAATGAAATATCATAGGAAGTCTAAGGGCTGCTATTGTCCTTGAGCCTCACAGATGGCAAGAATCAGGAACAGAATAGGCAGCCATCAGGGAACTATCTATGGCTGTCCCTGGGGGTGCACACTTGACTGATAACTGAAACACTGGAGGTGTGAATCCACCCTGAGGCACGTCAGAAAAAAGTCTAGGCAATCTACTTGCAAAATACATAAAAGGCATGCTTGGTTAAAACCCTTAAGGGGCATTCTAGGTCAAAACTGGAAGGGGACATCCCTCTTTGAGATGGGCATCCAATGAAATAACTTCCCCTTCACAGAGTTGAGATTTTGTGATTTAAAATTGTAAGACATAGACAATGGTACCAGAAGAGTCTAAACAGATAGGCCTTTATTATCTTCTCAGAATCATATTGTAACAGAAATAGTATTATCAAGAGAATACCTGTGCACTGGGATTAAGACTTTCCCTTCCGAAAGCTTCCATCTCTCCATCTTGGAGACAAATGAGTTTTGCACAGCAGGGGTCATATCCCGGTTGCCCAGACATCCTCCACTGGGACCAGAAAGATGCCTACACGTGGGAACTAAAGCTCTGTTCTCTGGACTACATCCTCATAGTCTAAATAAATCAAGAGCTGGAAACACAGGGAATCCAGGACAGATAAACCCCTCAGGACCAATATTGAGAGTAGCCATACCAGGAGGAGAAGGGGAAGGTGGGCGGAGAAGGGGAGAACCTATTATAAGGATCTACATATAAACCCCTCCCAGGGGGATGGACAACAGAAAAGTGGGTGAAGGGAAACATCAGTGTAAGATATGAAAAAATAATAATAATGTATAAATTATCAAGGATTCATGGGGGAGGGAGGGGAAAAATGAGAAGCTGATACCAAGGGCTCAAGTAGAAGGAAAATGTTTTGAAATTGATGATATCAACAAATGTACAAATGTGCTCGACACAATGGATGGATGTATGGATTGTGATGAGTTGTGTGAGCTCCCCATAAAATGATTAAAAAATAAATTAATTTTCAAAATTAGAAAAAAAAAGATCCAGAGGGAACTCCCAAACTGCCCCTTTTCAGGCCCTACCAGTCTCTTTCTGTCTTCTGGGACATCTCATGGATGTTTACTCTGAGCCTGTCAGGTCCCCTGGGGCTCAGTCCTCCATTCTATCTGCCTTCTGTCTATTCATGTTGCTTGGGTAGCCTCGTGGGTCACGGGATTCCACATCTGGTTAGAATGTAGCAGGAGGAGGGCACCTGTGGCTCCCATCTGGCATTTAGCAAGAACAGTATCATTATAAAAGCATGATGACTTGGAAGTCATCAAAAAAAATAATTTATTTAGCCAACAACCATCAATGGGTACTAAAACTAGTGGGTTAGTATTTAAAGGGTAATGGGGCATTTACATAATGTCAAGTATTTCCTCCAAAATAACTTCCTAATTACAAAGAGATAGTTACTTGTGAGTGGAGTGATAAGAAATAATGACACTATAATAGGAATAAAAAACATTTTGTGCCTCTTGATAGATGCACTAAGGACCCTCAGCGTTTCTACCAACAACACATAAACTGAATGTAATCATTACAGAATATCAAATAAGCTTAACTTGAAGAAAATTTCTCAAAATAACTTATTCTTATTCTTCAAAAATGTCAAATGTCGTGAAAGATAGAAAAAAAAGATGAGGAGATCTTTCATATTGAAGGAAATGAAAGAGACGTAATGTCAGAATTCAATGCATGATCTGGCATTTTCTTTTATTATAAAGGATACAATTGGGACAATAGATGATTCAAATAGGAGCTTTATTTTTTCAAACAGGACCAAATTGTAAGATCCAAAAGAGCGCACAGGCCTAGATAATATGGTTGCCATAATGTAATAGGCCGTCAGTGTTAATTTCCTGAATTTGATAAATATTTGTATACTTTTGCTAAGTGAGGGTGCTCTTAATTTTAGAAAATAACTCACTAATGTATCCAAAATGTGAAAAAACATCATGTTTGAAACTTAATGTCAAATGGTTTCGAAAATCATAGGATAACGCAAACACTATTGGAGATATCGGGGTCAATTCTCTGTACTACTCCTGAAACAGTCGTGTAAGTTAGAAATTACATCAAAATAGAAAATGTAAAGAAAAAGGAGGGATAGAGAGAAGGTTTCTTAGTGAGTTAAATCTACTTTGTACTCATTACATGTCTGAGTTATTTTCTATCCTATAAACTTAGAAGAGAAACATCTATTCAAAGACTAGTCACATATTCAGTTTTAATGCCAAGTAATTCCAGAACTGTCCTATGGGTTTCCATTCCAGCAATGTAAAGAGTTGACAAAATTATAGAAAACATTTCCCAAGCCTGGTGCTATTACATAAGAGTATGACATTCTAGGGTGCAGTATAGCACCGATGAAACATACAACTTTCCTCTAGTTCCTTAATGCTTCCTCCCCACCACTATCATGACCCCAATTCTACCTTACAAATCTGGCTAAACCAGAGGATGTACACTGGTACAGATAAGAGCTGGAAACAGAAGGAATCCAGAACAGATAAACCCCTCAAGACCACTAATGAGAGTAGCCATACCAGGAGAGAAAGGGGAAGGTTGGGGGAGAAAGGGGAAACTGATCACAAGGATCTACCTGGGGGACAGACAACAGAAAAGTAGGTGAAGGGAGACATCGGTCAGTGTAAGACAAGAAAAATTAATAATAATTTATAAATTATCAAGGGTTCATGAGGGAGGGCGGGTGGGGAAGGGAGGGGGAAAATGAGAAACTGATACCAAGGGCTCAAGTAGAAAGAAAATGATTTGAAAATGGTGATGGCAAGAAATGTACAAATGTACTTGATGCAATGGATGGATGGATGGATTGTGATAAGAGTTGTAAAACCCTCAATGAAATTATTTTTTTAAAAGAGTTTGACATTCTGATCATCATGAAATGGTATTTTGCTGTTTGGATTTGCTCTCTCCTGATTGCTCTGATATTTGGTCATAATTTCTCTCCCGTGGATTACCTACTTTTTCTACATCTTATCCACTTGAAATATTTTGTTTTTTCTTAGTAAAGTATTTAAAAGTGGATCTTTATTTAATATATATGTAAAAATGCTTTTAAAAATATGTAGCTATGTTTTGTTTAAAACATTTATCTCTGGGGGGACAGAATAAGGATGAATAGCCTGAAAAAAATCAATGAAAATTCCCCATATGCTTGTTCATCTGCTAAATTAATGTTTGAAGGGAAGCTGGATGTACTGGTAGGGTATGTGTAACCTTCTCTAGTGTTTTTTTTTTTTTTAACTTTTAACTCATCATTATCAACACTTCCTGTTCCCTGACTCTAAATTGTGTGGTAAAATGAGTTCAACATCAATGTCAGTCCTGAAAATGCAATAGAATAATTAGGTTCTAAAGTTTGTCACTTTAATTACTAAAGGACCCCTGGCCCAAGCCAAGGTCATTTCAATCACCTCGTTCATGTACATGTAAAAACTAGAAAATAAAAAAGGAAGGCAAAGAATTGACGCATTCCCATTGTAGTGTTGGCAAAGAATATTAAATATACTATGAACTGCCAGAAGAGAAAGCAAATTGGTCTTAGAGGAAATACAACCAGAATCTCCTAGAAGCAAGGATGTCTAGACTCTGGCTCACTTTCTTTGGTCACACAATCAGGAAAAGGTGAATCAAAGGACAGCATGTTCAGTAGCGGATCAGCAAGGGCAAAGAAGCCCTTCAGTGGGATGTATTGACAGGAGCGCCGCGACAAGAGGATGAAAAGTATCCAAGATCAAGAAGATCGTGCAGGCATGGGGGACTTTTCATTCTCTTATCCTGCTTCGGACTGATTCAAAGGCATCAAACAGTCATAATAATTCCGCCCTTTGCCTCCCAGTAGATATGTTGAAGAAGACTCCTATCATGTTGTGATTTTCTTTGGGAATTTTCCCCCCTTTGGGAATTTGCTTTCAATTACACATCCCGCCTCCTCACATCTTCCTATAGACTGCCACAGAAAACCCATTAAACAATGTGATTTGACTGTTGCAGACTTAACGGAACAGTGGGCACCCAGCAGAGTGAGTGTAGAATATAAACAGACTGTGTTCTATTCCTAGAAGATGTAAACATAATTTACAAAAGTTGTTGTCCATAAGCTAAATAGAGATTTGCAGAGGACAGTAATGAACATCTTTAATACTGTACTTCTAAATTAAATATGACATTCATGGAACCATTTAATGCATTCAGCTCTGCTCTGATGGCCATTTTAATTGGATTGCTTTTGCTGTGAACAGGAAAGCTGCTGACAGTAAGAGAAAAAGCAGGCTCACAAGAAAGTACCACCTAAGAAGACATTGTATTTGAATTTGTATGTATAATCAATCAAGTTTGCTTATCACATCCCTCATTTAGATGTGCAATTTGATTCAGTGGTTGGATAAACACACAGTGTCTAAATCACCAACCTATGTACCGATGACAAGAAAGAGGCTTTTTACTAAACTGAACTCCGTGGCTGTGTAGCTTCCAGTAACATTACATTACCAGACAGTCTTTTTATCCTAAGGCAAGGCTTTCTATGGGTGAGTCTGAATATTTGAATGAGACCCCGAAGTCACATATAAAATGGAAAGAGGAGGAAGTACAGCCAGAAGCAGAGGAGGCTGAAATTACTGCCTGGTAAAACATCACCCTGGGCAAAGAGCTCTTCCAAAGTCAATTCTGAACTCTAGTTTTCTAAGTTAGGAAAATAGAAACACCAGGAATATATATTTTTTAATCTTTCTTTATTTCCCAAAACCAAAATCAGGATAGCACTTTATTTAGATCACCTCTGAGAGAAGTTATTAAACTGAATGTTAATTTATAAACTTGAGATGATAATCATATGGAAGAACTACTAGATTAGAGACTACCAATTCAGAAATTGTCTTTCTGTTGAATTGATGAAAAGGGCGATTTTCCAGTAGAACACCATGTTTGAAGACTGAATGAGCAGTGATGCTCAGTTTACTAATTTCCCTCATTCTAATCATTCTTTCAGTATCATCCGGAACTGACTATTTGAGAACTCTAATTGCTTGTTAAAAACTTTTAGGAGGAAATATTTCATAATAGGAGGCAACCCCCCCCCACATCATTGTATATCATTCAAATTCTAACAACATTAGCATCTATTTTACATTCTATACGTATGCAAATACTATTTCCTTTTTTTTTTTCTTTCCCCCCATTTGAGGTACAGCTCTCTTTGCTATTGAAATGACAGAGTCATTGACAACAGCCAGAGGCGGTTGCTGCCAAATGTGGCTGCTTTTCCTGTAACCAAAGGTTTTGCTTTTTAAAAAAATAATTAGTTTTACAATAAGCTCAACTCACTATTGTATTCTACAACAGGAGGGCAGTGATGGCAAGGTGAACATGAAAGTGCTTAATAAAATAAAATAAAATAAAATAAAAGTGCTTAAATTATTTAGCAGAATACACAGGATGACTCATATGACCTTTTTCTTTTCACACAAACCTGTCAGTACAATTCTTGTTCTGCAGTTCTGATATCACAGCTTCAGAATAAGGGCACTACTGGAATTGCATCATCCATTGCCAATTAATGCCTAAGGAGACAACTATTACATGCGGAAGTGGTACTAAGAATGAAATCTTATGCAACACTCCAATCGAGGCATACAGGTGCCTAAGTATTGCTTTTCATTGGACTGGAATTTCTTTCTCTATGGTAACTAGCAAGTTGACAGACAGGATGTAAGTCAGGCAGGTGAAATAAATTTAATATAGTTGATATCCTAGAGAAAGAAAGTATCTTAAATATGAGGACTGGCAATTGTCTTGGCTGATATTAGCTTCAAATCCAAACCAAACATACTGTCCAAGAGTTGCTTCTGACCCATATCAACCCTATAAGGTAGGGTAAATCTGCCCCTGTGGGTTTCTGATACTAACTTTTTTCTTTTCCTGTTTGTTGGCATTGCCTCCTTAACTGAATATTTCTTTTTTTTTTTCCCTCTCATTTATTGGGGACTCTTAGAACTCTTATCACAATCCATACATCGCTTGCATCAGGCAAATTTGTGCCTTCATTCTTTTCTAGATATTTACTTTCTATTGAGCCCTTGGTATCAGCTCCTCTTTCCTCCCTCATAACCTCTTGATAGATTGTATGTTGTTATTATTTTCATATCTCACATTGACCGCTGTCTCCCGTCTCCCATGCTTTCTGCTGTTCTTCCCCCTGTAGAGGGGTGTATGGTGATGTGTCAATCAATGCGATCGGTTCCCCCTTTCTCTCTTCCTCTTCCCCTCTTCCCCCTACCATTCTGGTATTACTATTCCCACTGTTCCTAGATTCTGTGTGTCATGAGCTCCCATCCCTTTCTATACCTGTGTACAGGTTCTGGTCAAGTCTGAATTGGGAAACAGCACTGGGGTCACAGTAGTGGGGGCTGAGGAAGCTTCAAGGAACCAGAGGAATATAATGTGTTTCATCGATGCTTTACTGCACCCTGGTGACTCATCCCTTCCCTGTGGCCCCTCTGTGGGGAGATTGCTCCACTATCTACAGATGGGTTTGGGAATCTCTGCTCCAGCCCCCCTCATTCTCAACAATACATTTTTGTTTGTTATGTGTCTGCTGATGTCTATTACCCGGTCCCTGTGACTCCTCATGATCATGCCGGCAGTGTGCTGCTTCTGAGTGGACTTGTTGCTTTTTTGCTGAATGGCTGCTTGTGCAACTTCAAGCCTTTAAGACCCCAGACACTAGATCTTTTAATAACTGGACACCATCTATCTTCTTCACCACCTTTGCTTATGCACCCATTTTGTCTTTAGTGATTATGTTGGGAGGGTGAACATCTCAGACTGCCCATTTGTTAGAACAAACTGTTCTTGTATTGAGGGAGGGTATGAGCAGAGGCCCGAAGTTCATCCCCTACCTCAGTGTACTACCATATAAATATAGGTACATGTATTAATACCTCTATGTTCGTGGATTAATGTATTTACATATGTACACCTCTATGTCTATGTTTATACCTGTACCCATTGCTTTGCTTCCTTGGTCCTTCCTCAGTTTCCTTTTACCTTCCTCCTGTTCCACCATCACTTTCCCCTTATTTCCACCTCTTTGTACCTCCTCTTTTCTAGTTTGCTGTTGCTCTGACACCCACCCCACCCCTGCCTTGGATCCCTATCTAGTCCTTGTTATTGACTCCAACACCTCAGTTGTTCCTCTGTCCATGGCACTGCCTGCTCACCTCCCCCTACCCCTACCATGTGCACCCCCCAGGTCTCCCCAGGACCCTTGGTCCTGCTGCCCTCTCCTCAGGCATGCCTCCCATGCCTATCCTATATAGGTAGGCACACGGACCATGACGTAGCTCAAACTGATAATAAAAAAAAAAGAAAGAAAGATTGAAAAGAGAAAAGGCAAAGAAACAAGAAGAAAAATATGAGGGAAAAAAAGGAAGAAATATACAAAAATCCTGTTCGCTGGCCTTCATGATTGTTCAGGAGCTGCCCCTCCCCAGACCGGAACTCCCACCCCCTTGGAGGCTCTTCAGGGGCTTTGTAGCACTGCCTTGCTCCAGCTGCTGGTCTGGTATGCTCCCTTCTTGGTTTGCTCCACTGTGGGACGTTCAAACCACATGACCTCCTCACCACGTGACCCCAGAAATGTCCTCTGTCACAGTCTGTTCCAGTAAGAGGACAGCATGACACATGCTGTTGTCAGTTGCCCAGTCCCCTTGGTGTCCCATTAGCTCCCCAAAGGGACAACATCCTCCAACCCTGGTGTGCCAGTGTGGGGTCAGGGATCGGCTCTCTCTTTCTCTTCCTTGCTCCCAGCCTGCCTCCGTGTGGGTGTGGCATGCTGGCCCCTCTCCCCAACCATAGGTTCAGTGACACTCTCCACCACACCCACTTCCAGGGAGGGGCTCTTTTTGGCTCTGGTTGGGGCCATCCCTGTAGCGCTCTCTTTTCATGCATTCTTCCATTTGGCCACTGTCCTCATGGTTTGGTGCACCTTGGTAGGGTCTGCATGCCCACTCCCGATTCTGCGGAGACAAGACTAGTACTCTCCACCTGGCTGGGTTAGTTGCCCTACTCCCTCCTTCATCTGATACTAACTTTTTAAGGGAATGGAAACTCTCATCTTTCCCTGCAGAGTGGCTTAGCGTTTTCAGCTGTTTACCTTGCACTTGGCAGCCCAACATATAACCACTATATTGCCAGGGCCTATGGTTATAAAATTCCTAGGGAAGAGTGAAACTAATGGCTCTCGATGTGTGGACCCCCAAACCTGCAGAATCGGTATCACTTGGGAAATCATTAGGAAGACAAAATCTTCAGACATCCCTTAATGTCCTATTGCAGTCATAACGCAAATACCAAAAGTGGGTGGTTTTAAAGAATAGAAATTTATCTTCTCAGTTCTGCCGGCTGAAATTTCAAATCAGGGTTTCCGTCTTGTCCATCGCTTCCTCGATGGTATCGCGGGCATTGTTTGGTGCCTTGGCAGTCTTCACATGGCATCTGTCTCCCCCGGGTGTTTGGTGTCATTGTGTCTAATCAAATATTCTTTTAACTTCGAAGTGACTCCATTTAATATCCATCCTCAACTGATTGACTGAATTAAATTATATTGCATTGTGGAACATCATTATATTATATTACAATTACATACAAACTATTTATATTAATTACACTATACATTTTAGGGAGATGCAATTTGATATAAGGAGGCCACATTCCCATCTTACTGGACCAGAGAAACTTGGGAGGACTGTGTGTTTCTAAAAGACTCCCAGGTAATTCTGTTGCATATTCAAGTGAGAGAACCTCTTGTTTAATAGAAGAAATCATCCCCAAGTTCTGGGAAAAGAAGAACCAAATGTAAATTGGCAAATACTAATAAAGTGATTTGTGGCTGGTCAGGATTATATTTCAATAGACCATGTCTTTAACTATTAAAATTTACCATCTAAGGAGGAAGGGAAGGGGAGGGGGGAAAAAAGGAAAATTAGCGGATTCCGGGAACCCAAGAGGCAAGCGAATTTTGGGAATAATGAGGGCAACAAATGTATAGATGTGCTTTACACAATTGATCTATGTATTGTGATGAATTGTATGAGCCCCAATAAATTGATAAAAAAAAATTACCATCTAAAAATAGAAAACTGCTATAACTAGTCGAGTTGATAGAGAATATTGAGTTTTGTTTCGGATGATAACCAGGCCAGGGTTATGTTTTTAGTAAACCCTGTGGAGTTCATTTCAACTTTGTACAACGCTATGCCCAACAAAATGGAACTCTGCCTAGTCCTTCATCATCCGCAGAGCCTGTTGATCCTGTGGTTGTAGCTATTGTGTCCATATACCTTGCTGCTCCAGCTATTGTGTCCATATACCTTGTTGAAGGTCTTCCTCGTTGTCACTGACCCTCGATTTTACCAAGCAGGATCCTTCTCCATAGGACTAGCCCTTTGGGACAGGTCCACATTGAGATGAAGTCTTGCTATCCTTGTTTCTAAAGAGCATCCTGGCTGTACTTTATTCAAGACTGATTTGTTCATTCTTCAATCATTCCTGGAATAGCTACCACCTGGTATTGCTACCACCATACTTAAAAGGCATGAAAATATCTTTGGACTTATTTCCAAATTCAATGTCCAGCTTTCACGAGTGTATGAGGTGACTGGAAATAGCATGGGTTGAGTTACACATATCTTAGCCATCAAAGTGGCACCTTGGCTTTTTAACAATTTGAAGACATCTTTGGTAGCAGAGGTGCCCACTATAATATATCATTAATTTTTTGACTGATGTTCCCTTGGGCATTAATGGTGGATCCAAGTAAAATTAAATCATTGACAAATTCAAGTATTTCCCATTTATTGTGCTATTTGCTGGTCTAGTCGTGAGGATTTTAATTTTCTTCATGTTGAGGTGTATTCCATCCTGACACCTACAGTCTTTGATCTCTATCAGTAAGTGCTTCAAGTCCTCTCCACTTTCAGCAAGTAATGCTGTGTTCATCTGCCTGTTAGGAAGGCTGTTGAAACTGTCCAATTTCTTGGATTATTTTTTCAGTATGAAAATTGAATGAGTATGGTTTACAGAAACAGCTGTAGCACACAACTTTTTTGGTTTTAAGCCATGAAAATCATCTTATTGTTTGATCAACTGCATTTGGGTCTATGTACAAGTTCCACATAAGCATAATTAAGAGTTCTTGAATTAGCACTATTCAGCTAAGTTATCCAGACGTTGTTATGCTTCACTCAGATGCCTTTATTTTGCATAATTAATAAACTACAAGTGAACATCTTGTTATGAAAAAGTTGATCATTTTTACCAACTTCTTCACTTTGAAACTGCTCAAATATACTCTTGAGATGCACTGATAATTACTAGTGATTATACTATGAAAGTTGAAACAAAAAATGGTGTGTAGTTCGAAAAGATGGCCTTCCAGATAGAAGCACTAGAGATCAAAGCATAGGGTTTTACAAAATCTGAAGCATATTCATTGCAAATATTTTTTCAACAACATAATTGGCATCTATGCATATGAACTCACTCCATGGAAGTAACAAGAAGCAAATCAACCACATCTGTGGGGGAAAATAACCAAAAACAAACAGAGCTCCATATCTTCAGACAGGACCAGGCCAGGGAGTAACTGCAGAACAGACCATAAATTGTTTATTCAAGATTAAATTGAAGAAAGTTAAACCAATCCTAGAGGCCAATGTATAATTGAGTATATCTGAATTTAGTGGCACTGGAAGAACATATTTGAGGAGGCCAGGAAAGGGGGAAGGAATTTGGAGACGGGAGAGATAAGATATCATATTTGATGCACTGAATACTAATAACCAAAGAACAGACTGTGAGACAGGATCAAGGGCATCATACCTGAAGAAAGTAAAAGGTCATTTCAGAGACAGGGAAGAAAGAAGAGATCAAAGCCGGTGTCAAAGGTGATTCTGAAACGTGGACTTTACCGTAGAATAACTAGAGTAAATGGAGAAAATGATTAAATAGAAGAACGGGATAGAAGATTTCAAAGGGCAATTTGAGAAGGCACAGTGTTACAATGGAATCTGCAGACATGGATTTAGAAAACTTGTCATTTCTCAAACAGAAAGAGCTAAAGAAAAGCCTCCAGCCTCAAAATGCAATATTGAATGATATTATTGGCAAAATAGTAAACAAGAAGGACAGACACTCCTGAAGGGTGATAAGCGAATCATACTGGAAAGTCAAGTCAAGATGGGAGGAGGGGAACATGTAGGCTTCAAAGAAGATGCTTACATGTCTATCTTAGGTAAATGAGGAAGAGCAACCTCCCATAAGGGGGGAATAATTGCTTAACAATACTTAAATAGAAACCAAGGGGAGAATATGTTCTAACAAGACACTTTTGACCTAATTTCTATTATGCCCTTGGTGACCAAGGTCGTGTGCTATAAACTACTGGGACTTTAGACTATCCTTTTAGGATACACATCTTTCATAGACAACACCAGAATTACTCGATGTAGGGACCCCACTAAGAGCTTTAGCTCAAACTCACTTGTAGTCCTAGGACTTATGGCTGAAACTTCATAGCATGAGAAGAAACAAGACGACTGCCACCCAAGCTTATGGGATTAGAGCTCATTGGACTTTGGTTCAGATCCCTTGCTTTAAGGGTGTCCAATGAAAGGTGGTCCAGGATCACCATATATTTACATTTTAATGTCTTCTTTGCTTTACTATAACATGTATTAATCTGATAGGCATAGTTCTGCCTTTGTGAATGAATAGTATTGGAAAATTCACCCTATCATCAACCCCAATTTTTAATGTAAATAATGCCAGTCATTTAAGAGTTTAATCTACAGAAATTAGCATTTCAGGTAATAGAGTTTGGAGGCAGTATAGACTTGTATAATTCCTTTTCTCAACAATGTGCTAAATAATACAGGAATGGATAAATTAATGGCACTATTAATAGAACTTCCTTAGGACCCAGGGGGACGGTTGTTAATGTTCTCTGTCATAAAAGGACATTTCAACAAATGGATGTGATGCTGGGGGCTCTATGCCTATGTCAAGAAATTTGAAGACAGCTATCTGGCCAACTGATTGGATGAGATCCATGTTTCTACCCATTTCCAAAAAAAGGTAATCCAAGAACATAGAAAGTATTGAATAATATTACTAATATCCCATGCAAGTAAATTTTTGCTCAAGATAATTTTAAAATGTTTCCAATAGCACACCAATAGGGAACTTCCAGAAATCCAAACTGGATTCAGAAGAGGACATGGAACGACAGAATACGTTGTTGACATTAGACAGATCTTGACTGAAAGGAGAAAAGAATGGAAAGCTGTTTCCTTTTTAAAAATTTTATTCACTAATCAAAGGTATATGGCTATGTGGATAATAGCAAGTTATGCATAACACTGCACAGAATGTGAATTCCAGAACACTTAGCTGTGCCCCTAAAGAACCTATATGTAGACTAAGGGGCAGTTGTTTGGACAAAACAAGGGAATGCTCCATGGTTTAAAATCAGGTAAGATGCATGTCAGGTGTTTAACATTTCACCATATGCTTCAACGTGTGTGCTGAACAAATAACCCCAGAAGCTGAAGAATAACTGTGGCATCAGAAGAAGGTCATTAACAGATTTTGATATGCAGATAGCAAAACCTTGCTTACTAAAAGGGAAAAGTATTTGAAGCCCTTACAGATGAAGATCAGAGACTACAACCTTCCCTTTGGTATAAATTCCACTTCGACATAGGGAAACAAAAGTCTTCACCAACTAGACTGATAAGCAACATCATGAAAACTGGGAAAATGTTGAATTTGTCAAAGATTTCATTTTACTTGGATGTACAATAAAATAAACATCTGTGGAAACAGTCCAGAAATCAAACCACTCATGGTACTGGGTAAATGTTAAATCCTCTTTAAAGTGAAATAAAGCAAAGATGAGGACTAAGGACTAAAGTGTGTCTGACTTAAGCCATGGTATTTTCAATAACCTTATATTCATACAGCTGTTTCTCCTTACCTTACATCATGCCCTATCACCCAATGAAGACATCTAAGGCTCCCCTCCCACAAGGTTTACCTGACTCTGGTCACCACGGCCCACCCCCCTCCAAGAAATCAGCTCCTCTTCAGTCACATTTCAAGTGTGCTCAGACCTGAGGGTCCCATCCTCCGGCAATATTGCTGACAATGTTCTGCTTCCTGCATTTAGACTTTCAATATATGACAATGCTTCAAAGCTATGCATAAGGTTTTCATAGGCTTCTTCCTCTGAAGTCGGGAGCCAAATCCTTCTTCATTCTTCTTAGCCTGGAAGCTCCGCTGAAGCCTGTTCACTTTGTGTGGCCCTGCTGGCATTTGAAATACAAGTGACATAGCTTCCAGAGGCACAGTAACACACAAGCCACCACAGTACGACCTACTGACAGACAAGTAGTGGTGCATGGAGAAGGATATCATGTTTAGTAAAGAGGAGGGTCAGTTAAGGAGGGAAAGCCTTCAACAAGATGGATTGACACCATGACTATCAATGAGCTCAGGCACAGGGACAGTTGTAAGGATGGCACAGGACCGTACCATGTTTTATTCTGCTGTGCTATGCATCCAAGACAACTCCATGGCACCTAACAACAATCTATGCATGCGAAATTTGGACAATGAATAAGAAATACTGAAGAAGAATGGATATCTTTGAATTACTGTATTGACAATACCAAACACATCATGGCCTATACAAGAATGAACAAATTTGCCTCAAAAGAAGAAAATTCACAATGTTCTTTTGAAGGGATAATGACCAGACTTCATCTCACACACTTGAGACATGGTGTGAGGGATGAGTTCCTGGGGAAGAACACCAGGTAAAGAAGAGAGCTCATGAGAAAGAACAATACCTTCAATCAGCTAAGTTGACTAAAGGCTTCAGCAATGTGTTTAACTATAGAAATGACTGCAAGGATGGTGCAGAACCAGGCAGGATTTCATTTTGTTGTTCATAAGCAACGAGTCAAAACTGACTCAACACCTAACAACAACAGCAGCAGCAGCAGCAACAAGAAATACTTTGGAGTATTATCTTCTTTGAGCTGAGATTCATCTGACATCAATGATCTCCCTTCTTCCAAGTCATCTTGTAAACACGGCTTGGATTTCTAGAAGTCCCCTATAGATGTACTGCTATAAATAATTTATAATTATCTTCAACATAATTTGCTTCCACAGAATATTAAAGATATTGCTTACTTGTTTTCTCATTCCATTGGTGTTCATACACTGGGACCAGGGTATATTGAAACAATTTACATGCACTTAAAATTATTTAAAACACTTCCTTTAATCAGAACAAATCTTAGGCATTTACACTAAATTAGGCAAAGTACTTGTGTTATGCAAAATAAGACCTCTGGTCAAGCAAATAAAACACTCCTGTCAGGAACTATATAATCCTGAGAGAGTCTCTAAAGGCAACCATGTAATTTAGGAATATTTTATGAGGTGATCATGTCATGCTGACATAATGAGAGCAAATAAAAAAAGACTACAGCATAAATGCATATTTACTGCCATTTCTGCACACCTTTGCAAAATATGAGAAAATTACCAGATTTCCTGGAATTGAGGTAGACTATCACAATTTAAAATATAGCACAAGTGCTCGCTTCGGCAGCACATATACTAAAATTGAAAATATAGCACAAACTAAACTAAAATGCAATTTAGCAGATTTGTCTAAGTTATGAGTCTAAAACATATTTCTCTCTACTCTCTTTACTATGATTTTATTATTAAATAGGAAAAGTGTTTTAAAGTCAAGCTGGTTATTAAAATATAAACTTTTATTCATATGATAGTGAGGTAGTTATTGTGCCAACCTGGCCGATAAACACATTTGGGGTTCATTAAAGGGCGGAGAAATAAATGGCATAGTGAGCCTGGCCTTTGAGTTCTTGGGTCTCTTGCTTTCTGATGGTTGGACCAGGGTGCAGCTGCCTTAGCCAGTTCCCTGCTTCAGCTGGCAAAGCTGACTTCCTGCAAGACATCCCCAAGGAGAACCCACATGGACCTACCCCAATTTAGCCCTGGGTGCTGGAGCACCCATATGTAGACCCCTACCAGTGCTGTTATGCTTACATGCTTACTGATTCGGCTTTCCTCCTGCAATCAGCGTCACAGTGTGTGTTTTGTGAGATGGAGGAGGACTTTGTGGATGGGTGTCAGACATATGGGTTAATGTTGGATTTGTGGGTTTGGGCAGCACTGGGTTGGGATGTTTCCTTGATGTACACCTTAACCTTTATATAAAATTCTCTCTTATACATGAGTTTCTGTGGATTTGTTTCTCTAAAGTACCGAGACTAACACAGATAGACTCAAGAGAGACCTCTTTAGAGTACTGAGAAGCAAAGATGTTACTTTGAGGACTAAGGTGCCCCTAACCACAACCATGGTATTTCCAATTGCTTCATATCCATGTGCTAGTTAAATATTGACTAAAGAACACCAAGGAATAATTGGTGGATTTGAATTGTGGTGTTGGAGAAGATTGAAAGTACCGTGGACTGTTAAAATGACAAACGAATTTGTCTTGGAAGAAGTACCACCAGAGTGCTCCTTACAGGCAAGGATGATGAGACTTCATCTTACATACTTTGGTAATGTTGTCAGAGAAGGATATCATATTTATTAAAGTAGAGGGACAGTGAAAAAGAAGAAGGATCGACACCATGCCTGCAACAATGGGCTCAAACACAGTGCTTGAGGTCACTATAGGTCAGAACCAACTAGATGATGCCTAAAAACAACCAGATATTCAGACCATAAGAGAAAGATACAGAAAGAACACTGCCGGTTTGACTAAAGCTTATCTCTAGGATAATGTTTCAATATCTCATGGGTAAGGTCACATGAATATAGAGCTATATACTGTTGTTGAGACACACAACAAGCAAGGCAGCCGCACACTGGTCCAATGATAAAAGAGCGAGAGCCAAGAAAGGCGAGGCTTGCCGAGCCATTTATCTCTCCACTCTTCAATTAATCCCACATGTGTTTATCGGCCAGGCTTGCACAATAAACTAACTACCTCATATGCTGTTGTTGTTTTATGGGCTGTCAAGTCAGTTCCAATTCATAGAGGCCCTACATAGAACAACATAAAACATCACCTGGCACTAGGCCTTCCTCACAATTGTCATTATGTTTAAATCCATTGTTGTAGCACTGTGCTAATCCATCTTGTTGAAGGCTGTGTAAGGCCAGGTTGATGACAGAAACAAATGCAGTGACACTCATCTATGTATAAGAAGGATATTTTTTATCAAGATGAAATTATATATCAAGAAAGCAACCAAACCCAGTCCAACTCAAGTTCATATGTCCAATACTAGTTCATAAGTCCCCCTTCAGAATCACGCAGCCATATGCAATGCTGCAGCATGCAGGAAGATCTTAGACCAGTGGATGCAGAATTGTGTGGATCCAAGATTAGTGGAAACATGGCAGCAGATCTCACAGTCTCAGGGTGTCCATCAAGCAGGAAGGGGAAGGGGAAGTGTGAGTAGTTCCCGGGTTGTACACTCTTATACCAATCAGGCTACAACTTGATTGACAGGTTTGACTACATCCCTAGCCAAGAGTGTCTAGCTGACATAAAACCATCTAACTACCACAATGGCCTATCTCTTTTTCAATGCCCATCCACTTTACCAAGTATGATGTCTTTCTCCAGGGACCGAGCTGTCCTGACAACATGTTCAAAATATAGGAGATGAAGGCTCTCCATCCTTATCTCTAAGAACCTTTCTGATTGTACTTTTTCCAAGACAGATTTGTTTGTTCTTTGACAGCCATCAGACCCACCGACCTCAATGAAAAAACAGGAGAAACAAAAGGCAATGGCAGAGGATGTCCTGAACATAATTACATCCATAGAAGCAGCAGACATTGAGCTGCCACAGAAAGAAAATTTCAGAATGCTGCTTGGAGACATATAGATATGAGGGAAACAATACAGAAAAAGGATGAGTAATAGAGTAGATAAAGTCCATACACCAAAGGGAAATATAAGAGCTTAGGGAGGAGATAACAAAAAGCAGTATCAGACACAAGGACCTTGAGAATCAACTGGAGGAAGTAGAGAACCACATCAGTGACTTGGAGTACAGCCAAGCACACTTTATAACAAACGTGAACAAAAATCTAATAAGATCGTCAGAGAAGCTGAAGAAAACCTAACAGCTAAGTCCGATGCTATGAAGAATAAAAACATTAGAATTATTGGATTACAGGAGGAAGACACAACAAAGAAGTAATCTGCTACAAAAGTAAGAGAATTCTTGGAGGAAAACTTCCCCAGCTTAATGAATTGAAACCAGGAAACCATTCAGGAGGCTAAAAGACCACCAGCTAGACTGAATCCTAAGAAGAAGTCACCAAGGCACATAATAGTTAAACTATCTAACTTTGAGGAAAAGGAGCAAATCATGAGAGCAGCTAGAGAAAAACAAGCAATCACATATAAAGGTTCCAAAATAAGAATATGCTCAGACCTATCAGCAGAAACAATGAAGAATAGAAGAGAGTGAAGTAACATATTCCAAAAATGGAAGGAAAATAACACAAACCGAAGAATACTCTACAAACCGAAGAATACAATATCGAACAAGATAGATGGAGAAGTAAGAGTCTTCCCAGACAAGGAAAAACTCAAAGAATACGTTAGAAGAAACCCAGCCCTAAAAAAGATCCTTGCCGACCATGTATGGGCAGAAGAATAACACTCACCAATCATAAATAATAGACCGCCACATAGAATAACATCACCCAGAGGGCAACAAAGAGAAAACAGACCCCAAGATAGCATTGGCTTAAGAATGAAAAGACATCAAAATGATACACACACACACAAGAAAGGAAGGTAGGAAAACACCCAACACAAAAGGTATAAAATGAAATCACAGAGTCCGCAGATTGAGATAATAACCGTGAATATAAATGGCCTGAACTCAGGCATTAAAAGACTGAAGCTAGCAGACTGGCTTGGAAAACATAACCCAGCAATCTGCTGCCTACAGGAGACACATCTCAAGGCAACAGACAAAAACGGGCTGAGAATCAAAGCATACCAAGCAAACAGCAATTCAAAAAAGCAGGGATTGCAATCCTAATCTCAGATAAAATCAACCTGAAAGTGTAAACCATAAAAAGAGATAAGGAGGGACACTATATAATGCTCAAGGTAATGGTAGGCAAAGAACCACTAAGTATTGTAAACATATATTCCCTGAATGAGAGACCCACCGAATATGTCAACCAAACACTCCAAAAGATGATCCCTACAGGACCAGTGGAGTGAGTGGCAATACTGGGAGGGTAGAGGGAGAGTGGGTTGGAAAGAGGGAACTGATTACAAGGAATTATATGT
>NW_022107431.1:23600204-23601719 GCF_000313985.2 Echinops telfairi | reverse complement strand
AGGAGGTGGGCAAAGGACCTGAACAGGAGTTTCACAGGGATAGAAATCCGAATGGCCAACAGACATATGAAAAATGTTCCCAATCTTTGCCATAAGAGAATTGCAAATTAAAACACTCTCAAAGGTAGCCCAATTCAAAAAATCAGAAAGGGCTGGAGAGGCTGTGGGGAGACAGGAACTCTCATTCAAAGCTGCTGGACCTGTAGATATGTACAGCCACTATGGAAATCAATCTGGCGTTATCTAAAACAGATGGAAATCGAGTTACCATACAACCTAGCAATTCCCCTACTGGGCATATACCCAGAAGAGGCAAGAAACAAACCACGGCCAGACATCTGTGCTCCAATGTTCATTGCAGCACAGTCCACAATTGTAAGGTGTTGGAAACAACTCAAAATTCCATCAATTGATGAGTGGACTACAAAGCTATGGTACATACATACAATGGAGTACTATGCATCGCTAAAAAGCAATGATGAACATACGAAGCACATTACTGCATGGGAAGAACTGGAGGAAATCATGCTAAGTGAAGTAAGCCAAGCACAAACAGACAAGTACAACATGAGTCCGCTGAGGTAAGCTTAAAAAAAAAAATCAAAAGGGAAAAAGCTACTGTATACAAGCATTCCTGGGGTGAAGACCAGGGTGTATGGCAGGGACCAGACCAAATAAAAGGATACATATGGTAGCCAACTGAAAAGGAGGTGGGGAAAGGGAAATAAACAAATAAATAAATAATTAAAAAGAAATGGGTAGCAGGTCACAGGGCACTAACCCACTCAAGGGGAGGGTATAGTTTCTATCTCCATAAGGCAAGAGGGACCAGACGTCAACCCAGTTCTCCAAGATATGAATGCAAGATGCCAGCATGGAATAGGGAACCAGTGGAGAGGTCTGAGGGGCCGGCCCCAATCCCAACTATGTGAACAACTGTCCATCCCCAAAGAAGTATTTATTTCAGAGGATGGCACTGAATCTGTAGCTCTGGGAGAGGGACATATCTGATTGGAGCACATGAAAAGGGACAAGGAGAGAGTGGAGTACACCCTGGCCCACCAGTCCTTGAGGATGATGTTCCTGCTCAGAGCAGCCAGCCCACAGAGAAGAACACATGGTCGGCCCCACTATGAGACATGACGTCCTTCACTGCACCATTACCCTACAGGGGATAACACTTGGAGACACAGTGTGGGAATTGCACCCGATCTGATCCCGCCACACCGACACAAAACACTAAGGGGGTGAAACAGAACAACAAGGGAACAGAGCAGCGAGGTCCACTAGGAATGCCGAAGGTGGGCTTTGGGGCCAGGGCTTGGTGCCCCAACACTGGACTGGAAAACACTCCTAAAGGTCAACAAACAGTCCTTGAATAACTGCAAGCTTTACTTTCTTGTTGTATTTTGTTTTGTTTTTTTATCATTGGTTTGTTATTGTTGCTGTTTTGTTGTATATTGTTGCTTGGTTTTGCTCTGTCTTGTTTTTGTGCATGTTATTATCTCTGCAGGT
>NW_022107431.1:23589593-23599050 GCF_000313985.2 Echinops telfairi | reverse complement strand
AGTGCAAGATATGACAAAATAATTATTTGTAAATTATCAAGGGTTCATGAGGGATGGGAGAGGGAGGAGTGAGGGGAGCAAAAATGAGGAGCTGATGCCAGGGGCTCGGATGGAGAGCGGATGGCTTGAGAACGGTGAGGGCAATGAATGTGCAAATGTGCTTTACACAATTGATGTATGTATGTATTGTGATAATAGTTGTATGAACGCCTAATAAAATGATTAAAAAATAAAAATAAGAGTTGTACAAGCTCCCAATGAAGTGATTTAATTATTTTTTAATGTAGATGAATCAATAAATAAAATGTGGTCAAAAAAGTATTGGATAAAATGTTCAATTAGCAAATAACTATAGAGATATTCTGTTTTGTTAGCTTATGCCAACTCAGCTGACCAAACTCACACAAACTAATGGTCATCAAGTTGATTCTGACTAATAGACAGGGTAGAACTGTCCCGATAGTTGACTGTAACTCATTATGAGAGTAGACAACCAGGTTTACCTCACGGATTGGCTGGTAGTTTCCAACTGCTGTTCTTGTGGTTAGCAGCTCAACACATAACTGTTGACTGTCATGATCACATAGCATGTCTATAAGCAAAAAGAGCTACTGATAAGAAAAGAACAGAGATGTACCATAAAAAGTCACAGAAACTCCAAGTAATGTTTTAAGTCAATAGTAAATCTATAAAAAATACAATTTAACAAAAATATATTAGCAAATGTCCTACTTCCACAAGACTATCGTGAAGATATGAGTCAGAGTCAACTGGTTGGCAGTGGGTTATTGTAAAACTCAAAAGAAATAATGCCTATTAAATTATCCTTTGAGGAAAGTGTTACATATATATTTTTAATTACCCTATAAGAAACTTTATCCGTGTGCTTTTTGAAGTGATAACTGTTGCTGGTTGGATGATTCAATTCTCATGAACTATTTTGGCATGTTTCAAAAGCACTGCCATTAAAAAAAATATATATATATGTCTAAAAATGCAACAACAACAAAAATACCATAGCTTGGGTCAGACTCACTTTAGTCTTTAAAGTAACATCCGTCTTTTCCAATACTTGCAAGATATTTACCCAATGCAGTGCATTGTTCTATGTATTGACTTCTCTTTCCACGGGTATTGATCTTGGATCCAAGCAAGATGGAATCCTTGACATCTTGTATCTTTTTTCCATTTATGGTGATTTAACTATTAGTCCAGTTGTAAGGATTTGGGGTTTTTTTTACGTTAAATTGCAATTGATATTGAAGGCTAGAGTTCTTGATATTCTTCAAGTGCTTCAACTCCTCCTCACTTCAAGCAAGCAGGAAGTGTCATTTTCATTTGTCAGGTTGTTTCTTATAAACCTCCAATCCTGATACCGCATTCACCTTCATATAACCCAACTTCACTGATTAGGCAGGGTTTTATCTGACCAGCTTAAATGACATGCATAGTTACGTACATGTATATCTAATGTTCCCTTTGGAATATAGAACACTTTTTCATGATTAAAAAAATTAAATTTGCTTCCGCAAGCTCATGCCACCTGAGGGGCAGCCTCTGCTCTCCTTCTGTAATTAATGTGAGATGACACCTATTATAAACCTCAGTGCCTTGCTGCCATTTAGGAAGTATTTCTTATTCCTGTGGTTATGTTACTATGGTATAAATAATGCTTCGTTTTGTTCTGGGTATTTTTCACTGTCTCTCTGGCTTAGTTCCCTAGGGCTGCCTGAATACAAATAAGTGACTTCAAACAATAGCAACCTTTTCAGTCTAGGAAGCTGGCTAGAACATCAAATTCAGGACATGACTCTGGGAGAAGGTCCTTCTTTGTGTACTTCAGCTTAGAAGCAGTTACTAACAATAGCAGTTGAAGTAGTTACTAGCAATCCTTGTAAGTGCATTCATCTCTGTTGTCAGTCTTCATGTGTATTCTGTTCTTTTTATAAGCCAGAAGTGATTAGATTCAGAACCCATCCTGATCTGGTAAGATCGAATTAACATACCAAAGAAAACACCAAATATTTCCAAACAGGGTCATATTTACAGATACAGATATTAGGACTTATATATATATTTGGGAGACACAATTCAATCCATAACACTTCCCTATCCCCAATTTTTGAAACTTGATTCAGTGAAAGAATTCTGATCTTGCCTATGGAAGAAATGGATTTGACCCTAGCATTGTTAGAATTTGGAAGAGATGTCAGTAGAACTTTCAGACTGAGACAGACTAGGAAGAAAGGCCTGGTGATCTAATTCTGAAAATAAGTCTATGAAAATGCTGTGGCTCACTGCACTACAAACTGCAACCCATTATGGAGCTAGTGGAGGCCCAAGCAACATTTTGTTCTATTGTGCATGGGTTGCCATGAGTTAGGGGTCAATTGGATGCAAAGTAGCAACCATAACCCCCAATTTATTCCTGAATTTTTTCCATCCTTTTCCATACTTCAGGGGTTAAAATGCATCGCAGGCTTCCTTACTCCCTGGCTTTGATTTGCAATAGGCCAACAGAAAACAGGACAGGACAGCACAAAGACAAGGAAGAGGGCATCAAAAAACGGATCCCACTACTTCCTCGCGCTCACAAGGAGACCAGTGGGGTCTATTCTCCACTAATGTTACCATTCCTGTGGGGCTTTTCCAGTGACATTATTCTTCCTGGGGTCCCTGAATTTTGCTAACCCCTCATCCTCACTTGTTTCTCTTTCCCCTGTTAAACTTCCTCAGTAACACACCTTCCCTTCAGAAATCCTGATGGAAACCATTTTTCCTGTTGGCCATCATCTATCTTTTTTGTTTGTTTTCACGTTTTATTATGAACTAGTGAATTAGGTAACGGTTTACAGAGCAGATCCATCAGTGTTACATTACATAATTCACACATATTTTGTTTTGGCTCGTTCATTGCAGCTCCCTCGAGGTCATATCATTTACCCCAATTCTTCCCTTTACTTGTGGTTTCTCTTCCTCGGGCTTTCCTAATCTTCCTGAACTTTGTCCTTTGGAAAATGCTACCTTTTCCATTTCAAATGGTTGCTTATCCTAAAGTATGCACACCTCACTGGTAATGGTTCCCCTTCTAAATGTGTTTGGCTGAAAATTGAACCAGGGTAGTAAGTTTAGCTCCAGGCTTCAAAGATGACAGAGGGACATAGTCTCATTTTTAACAGACAGCTGGTGAGCATGCGTAGCAATAGACATCATACAAAGTGCCAAAGCCATTGAATGTGTGTATTTTGCCCTTTTCCTGCTATCTGGAAAATGAGAGGTGTTCCTGTCATTGTGATCTCGAACTCCAGCCAAAGGCAGCAGCAGAATAAAACTGTGGCTTCTCCTTTAAGACACTTGATAGAAATGAAAACTGATGCAAGTCATAATGATGTCTTGTAATGGTAGAGCACTTTGTATTTTATGAAATTCTCTCGCACTCATCAGCTCACTTAAAATACCAAGGCTGCAAAATGAGGATAAAAGAAAGAAAAACAATTGGCATCATAACTTTGCAGCATGAGTGTGTTTTTTTAAAATATCTATAGAACATCTTGAACTGTATCTGTGCCTATAGTAATTTAGATGTACATAAAACTCATGCATATGTAAAGCATTTTAGTAGGCATTCAATGCATGGTAATTCCTTTCTCTAATTCCAAAAGTAATATCTAATTTTGCTATGGTGTTGAATCTATCCAAGGGTGGTCCAGATTTTAAAATTTCATGTCAGGGTTCTGGGCTCAAGGACTTTGTAATGTAACTCAGAAGGCCAGTTATACTTGCTATTATTTTCCAATTCTGGTTAAAGCATCACATTGAAACTTTGTGTCTTTAAACAATAATAGTTAGCTAACTTCTTCAGGTTTTGTGAGTCAGGAATATGGGAGCAGCTTGGCTGAAGAGTGGTTGCTCATTTTGGCTTAACTGAATCTGGAACGTATATTTTAAGGTGACTCAGTCACATGGTGGGCACAGTTGATGTTGATAGATTGGGTTCTCTGCATGTGGGTCTCGCTATAAGGCTGTTTGTGTGTCCTTATGATGTGCTCTGTAGAGTAAATGAGGCAAGAGACCAAGGTTAATGCTGAAATGGCTTTTACAACCTAGTCACGCACCAACACTCCTCCCATATTCCACTGGTCATAAGTACCAGCCCTGATTCAATGTGGAAAGTGATTACATGAAGCCTGAATATTGGTGGCCATCTAAGATACTGGCTACCTCATACATTTGAGAAATATGCATTCATGTGATTAGATATTCAAGTAAGAGCTACTGAGAGACAATGCTTCCAGAGATTTGAGAGAGGAGAGGAGGCCCAGAGAATGAAAGAGTACCAAATTTGGAAATTAAAGGTTGGTAGGTCATCCAAATACTTGAAGAAAGGGGAAGCCAGGAAAACCACAATGATACTGGGAAAATAGAACAAAATCAAGTGTGATCAAGTATGGTGTATCTGATGAGCAACGAGAAGAGTGTTTTTTAAGATGAGTATTGGGGTGTTTGAGAGCAAATAAGAGCCAAATCGAGAACTGAAATCTAATCTCTGGGGGTTATACAGAAGCATGTGGCTGACCTAATGAGATTAATAACATAAAATGATTAATTATAGCAAAGAACTTACTAGCATATCAAGGAAGTCATTGGACTTACTTAAATTTAAAATGATAAAGACTCAAACTAAGTCATTCGTGGCAGATAGAAGTGTTAGAAGAAGGTATGGCTATGAGGCACACATCGGAAGGTAACAGGAACCAGGACCAGTGATGGGCACTGGTGCCCTGAGGGTGTACTGGTGACCCGCTGGACTGCTACCCTCAGGATCAGCAGTTCTGCAGCACCAGCTGCTCCATGGAAGAAAGGCAAGGATTTCTACTTCGTAAGAAGAAAGATGAGTCTCCGGAGAGGCACTGAAGGAGGACATCATGCTTGGTCAAGTGGAGGGGCAGGGAAAATGAGGAATGCCCTCAGTGTGATGGATGGATACAGTGGCTGCAACAATGGGTCAAGCATCAGAACAATTGTGAGAATGGCACAGGATTGGGCACTGTTTCTTTCTGTTGTGTGTAGAGTTGCAATGAGTCACAACCCACTTGATGGCACCTAACAACGGCAGCAGCAACAAAGAGTTACAATCACAGAAACCCACAGGGACAGTTCTATAGGGTTCATTCTGAGTTGGAATCAACTCAATGGCCGTGAGTTTGGGTTTGGATTTTTAGAGCTGTACACAAGAGCCCTGGTGAGGCAGTGGGTAAAGCTTGGCTGCTAAGCAGAATGCCAGCAGTTTGAATGACTAGTCACCCCATTGAAGAGGGATGTAGCAGTCTGCTCCCGTAAAAATTATAGCCGAGGAAACTGTATGGGACAGTGGTACTCTGTCCTGGAGCGTCACTGAATCACTATTGAATTTAAGATGTTGGGTTTGGTTATTTTAGTCATAGAAGAGCCCAAAATTGACCTCATGTCTTCAAATGCGAGTAACCTAGAGAATAACGGTGCCATCAGTGAGCAGCAGAGAAATTAGGTTTTTGGGACTCGGAACAGGTGGTGAGACAAGAAGTTGCACGTGGACACATTGAATCTGAGTGGGACACGTAAGCAGATAAAAAGGACACCTGTTATTATTTGTGACTCTCCTCAGCTATACTCCTAATTTTTAAAACAAATGTTGGCCTATAGAAAAAAATTCTCGTTATGGGTATTATATTTCACACAACTTCATTAGACAACCTAACCAGTTCTCGCTAATGACCTCACAATTTAAACTCAGTAGTCAGATTAGATGGGTGCCTGGAACACAAACAAGGAGTTCAAGGTGAGGAATGCTGGCAAAGGAAAGGTTGTGTGGAACTGAATACCTATTATATAAACTAGTGAGACTCTGATTATTTATAATTCCTCTAAAAACACGTGTGCTCTCAAATCATGGAAGTGGATACCAAAGGTCATCAGTCTTTAAACTGAAACCAAAATGGGCAACTGGGCCAGTGTTACTGTAGTATCAAGGCTCAAGCTTCATGAACACTCAAAGTCCAGATTTTTCTAGAGTAACAATAGATATTTCTTAATAATATATGTTACTTGAACTTTATATGTATTTCTTGAACTGATATTGAAAGTGCAAATACAAAAAAAAGTGTTCTTTGGTAAAGTACCTAGCATAATGACGTGATTTATTTATGGATGGAAACAATCATTATCAAAACATATTTTCTAAATATCTAATTATACCAAGAACCAGGTCATAAATATTTGAAAACATTCAAATGCACTCATAGGCAAAATCTGATCAATTTTATAACATTGGTAGAGGCAGTAAGTGCTATAGAGATCATAAAATGAAATCAATTGGGTTTGGAAAGAGAAAGAGATGGGGTGTAAAAGTGCTCGAAATGTTCTAGAGCATATAGTACTGTACTTGTCAAACATTTCTAAAATATTTTGTTATGGAAACTTGAAACATAAACAATGGAACAGTAAAATCTTATGTACCATCACCGTGTGGTAGTTATATAATTATCCATTTGAGAGGATTATGAGTGAAGGGGTGGAGTCTAGTCTGTCAATCTAATCATAGCCAATGAGGCTTCTGTGTGGGCATGGCCTTCTCCTGAGAATTCTGGAAAATCTGGGATTTTCCTCCTTGGAGGTGGGAGACTCTCTGCTCACACCCTGGGAGACAGAGCAGCTGACAAGACACATGGACCCACCTTGATGCAGAGACCCCTGCCGGCGCTGAGATGTTTCCAATGACACTGGACCCAAAGACTTTCTTCACACTGGCCTGTGATCATCGACATTCGGTGTCATTGCATGAGTTTCATGAGTCTGAAGAGGACTTTATATATTGGTATTGGACATATGGGCTAGTCTTGGACTTATGGACCTGGACTGGACTGGGCTGGGATGCTTTCTCAATGTTCAATTGCTCTTGTATATAAATCTCTTTTACATATGTGTCCATGTATTTGTTTCTCTAGTCTACCCAGACTAACACACCCAGCTAGAAGAAACTTGGCTTATATAAGCCAAGAAGCAATCTATATATGTTCCTTTACACCAATATTGAAAAAGAATAAGGAACTTGCCCACGCATACACAGCAGATAGTGCTGTTGGGGTTTGGATTCACATCTTGGTAACTTCAACAACATGGCTCTTTCTATTACGGTAGAGATAGAGAAAGGGGAGAGTCTAATGCACTCCACATACACCATCAAAGATGCAACAGTGAGCTAACGGAAGCTTCATTCTTGCATTGGTTATGCTAGCACATCCATGTTACGTTGACTACATATAGAATACGCATCATTTTAATTCAATACATACTATTCATTATTTACACACTTCCTGACAAATATCTTTATTAGGTGAGTCTGAAATGTTATCCACATCCAACCAAAGTTAGTGGAGTTAAGTGTAAGTCTGAGACACATTAAGAAGAGAGAGGAAACCGTGTCAGCTGATTCTGTAGATGCAAACTGAATATGTTTTCCCTTATGCTCAACCCTTATCCCCTTTAGAGAGGGACTTGGTTGGTCGCTGGTTGTAGTACTTAACTGCTAACCAAAAGGTCAGTGGTTTGAATCCATCAGCCCCTCCACAAGAGAAAGATGTGTCAGTATGCTTCTGTAAAGATTTATAGCCTTGGGAACACCATGAGGTCATTTTACCCTGTGCTTTAGAACCACTATGAAACAGAATCAACTCTCAAGAAGTGAGTTTACTTTGTCTTATAACCTTACCATTGATCTTAAGGATTAGTGAAATAACCTTTTAAAGTAAGGGGATCGTGCCCAATGACTACTGTGTCAATCCCATATTGGCCTGTTATTAGCACTGAACATATGAATGAGATATCAACAGCGTTAAGACTCTTAACGTTGGACAAAAATAAAGAAAACAAAACAAGAAGACCCATGGCCCTGGAGTCCACTCTGACTCATAGTAATCCTGCAGGACTGGGTACAATGACCCCCTAGGGGTCCCAGGCTGTAAATCTTTACAGAAGCAGAATGCCACATGGTTCTCCCACAGAGTCATTGCTGTGTTCAAAATATTGGATTGAGTGCTTAATCGGGACTCCTAACTGGATGCTGGTTCTAACGGTGGTGGTGGGGGGTGTTGGGAGGCTACAACAAAAAGTCTGGATGCTCTATTAAGCACAATAAACTGTGGTTGAGTTATGTCTTATATTTTTATAAAATTATCACTAAGAAACAGATAATGCTGAAGGTATTTTTTTCTTGTCCAACCAATAGAACAAAAAGGCACAAAAAAATTAGAGCCCAGAACTGTGCACAGGGCATAAGGAGAATTCAAAATGTATTTGCTATGGGGTCTAATGAGTTGACTGAGGCCCGGGTGGCTGTTCATCTCCCATCCACCCCATCACCTCCTTCGATGGGAGAGATATATAGCTTCTGCCAGAATTGTCATGTTAAATAAATGAGCATTCCGTTGTGCTTGTCATCGTTATAGGACATTGGGAAATGTGTTTTTACAATAGGTTTGGGGATTGCTTTGCTTTCCTGTTGCTAAGGAAACAGAAGAGGAGAAGTTTGCAGTCTAGAGTTCCCTGCTCCCTGACTATCCAGTGTGGTTCTTTCTGGAGGGGGTGTATGTGCATACGTGTTTTGTTTTGTTTTGAGTCCTATCATGAATTCTCCCATTCCTTTTACCTCAAGTGATATAATGGATTCTACAGTCATTTAAATATGGTCACAAATGCCAGGGTTTGCTCCTTCTGTCTGATCAATGCCCTGTTTTACAGAGCATGGTGACATCCCCGGCTACTAGGAAGAAGTAATGGCGTAAGAACAATGCAGCTCACTGGGGGGAAGCCATTCTCATTTTGCGGGTCGTTCTAGTGCTTGCGTTAAATGGAATGAGGCTGCTAGACACCAAGGCTGTCTGGTGGGGGAGACCCTGAAAGTCAAGGAGAAACTTGGCTGCCTGGCTGAATTTCAGACCATGATTCCCAATTAAGAGCACAGAGCAGAACAGGCCAAATTATTTTCAGCAGCATTCATGGGAGCCATTAAAGGTTTATGACAATTTTATATAATGAAGACTTCAATGTCTACTGTGCAGTTTGAAAAGATTGCCCCTGACAAGTGAAATTCTGCACTGGAGGGAAGGCAGGAACAAAGTCCTATGAATTCTATTTGCAGAATCTTCATAGCAGACAAATTTGAAAGGCTTCCATACATGTTGTCCAGTTCCAGCCCCATGCTTGTCTCATGTTACATCAGCTCCACCAATAAGAACCCCTTCAGCATGTGATGTCATCATGGAACCACTCTGGCAAGAAGGTGATATTAAGGAACCTCTCAGGAGATGAAATTTGGTGAATTCTGATACTTTCTTAGATATTTTTTTAAGAAGGTCCTTAGTCATATTGAGACACAAAGTTACATGCCCATTGCTCACAGTTATAAGGCTGTGGAACAACT
>NW_022107431.1:23572759-23589415 GCF_000313985.2 Echinops telfairi | reverse complement strand
CCCCCACACACAAACATATTTTCAGATGAGAACTCCAGGACACAACAGATCCTTTAGCCTCTTTCAACAACTTCCACTTCAAAATTTTGCTCCAACCTGGTCATTTTTGTGTCTGACTATTTCTCAACTTATTGTTTTCCTTTTAAAACACCAATCCCATAAAAATGAACTTTAAGCATCCAGCTAGCATTTCCTCCTTTATTCTAAACAGTACATATTTATTAGCACAGCATAAAATAACAGCCGTGCTTTGGGTAGATTTCCCATACTTTTTTCTTAGTACGTGCTTACAACTAACTAAAACATCTTGGCCCAGTTATGCTACATTTATGCAACATTTTCCTTTAACCTTCCTTATTGTTAATTGTATATACAAGAACAATACTTTCTATTTGTTCACACCAAATAATGCCTTGTTAAATTTGATCAATTCCGAGACCCTTCGCCCTTTTCAGAGACAGATGGCAACATCAATGAATTTACTCACAGCTTTGTAAGTGAAAGGAGCCCTGATGACATGATAGGTTAAGCTTTGCTGCTAAAACAAAAGGATCACTGTGTGGTCTGTGGTCTGTAAAGTTTAACATTGCCACCAGCCACTCTGTGGTCTGTAAAGGTTAACATCGCCACCAGCCACTCTGTGGTCTGTAAAGGTTAACATCGCCACCAGCCACTCTGTGGTCTGTAAAGGTTAGCATCCCTGGAAACGCTAAAGAGCAGTTCTTCGTGGTCTGACAGGGGCACTATACTTTGGCTTGGTATTTCGTAAGTGAAAAGTTGTTTTGTTTTAGGAGCTAACAAAGTAATTACTATATTGATTTGTTTTGCTAAGAGCTATTTTTATCAAAACTGAGTGTTGCACTGTAGCATTTTTTTTCTCATGTATTGGGATGACTGTGATTTTAGAATCATAATAGTTAAGAATAAAAGCTGGCAGCTTAGGTTTGAAACCCAGTTCCACTCCCTACTGTAGTAACATGTATAGGCTCTTTCACCTTGCATGCCTCTGCTTCCTCCGCTGCAAAGTAAGGCTAACAATACCTGAATCGTGGGATTGTTATGAATGGAAATGAGCCAATCTATACCAAGTGATCAGAAGAGTGCCTGGCACAGAGAAACCACTTTATAATCACAGTATTTTTATTATAAATACTGTTATTACTATTTCAACATCTAATTATCAATACAATTCTTGTTATAGATTTTAAATCTATTTAAATTAATGGATTCTCTCATGTTGGAATATCTTCTACCTGTTATGATGCTGCATTATTTATATCTTCTATTATTTATATTTCTGACTTCCATGTTCCAAGAGTCCTGTTCACTCAATGGTTACATGCTTAGCTGCACACTAACAGATTGGCTATTCAAACCTACCTGGAGGCTCCGTGGGAGAAAGACCTGGCAATCCTTCCTCATGATGATTCCAGCTTAGCAAGCACTGTGGGCATTTCTATTCTACGTATGGAGTCACTATGGCTTGAAATAGTCTCAATGACACCTAATAATAACAACAGTTTATTCAAAAATTTCCTACCTCTATTTATGTCAAATTTTTAGAAAATATTCTCTTTTTACCTTTTGCTAATGCGGTGAAGATTTAGAGAGCAGATCATGAATTTTGCATTGACTAGCTCGTACACCTTTTGTTTGACGTCACTCGGTGTGCCATCCCTTATCACACTCCCTCTTGTGTTTCCTTTTCCATTCCTCCTCCCCGCCTTCTCCTTCTGAATTTGGTCTTAGATAAATGCTGCCCTTTTGATTTCAAATAGTTGATTATTCTAAGATATGCTGGGGATGCAGATCAGCAGCCGGAAACTATCAGCCTCTTTGCCGGAGGAAGATGAGGCTGTCTATTCATGTAAAGAGTTACAGTCTCGGAAATTCACAGGAGCAGTTCTACCCTGTCCATCAGAGTCACTATGACTTGGCATCCACTCAACAGAAACGACATTGGTTTTTCAGTTATGCTTGCTTCATTAATGCTGTTGTTTCCCTTACAGATCTGTCCACAGTTTGACTTTAATTGGACAATGAGGTTGATTCTGTTGGAGATCTGAAGGGAGACTAAGGACCATGATAATTATACAGATTAACATAAAACAGTATGCTCTTATGATTTGAAGTTGTTTGTAAAATGAAATGTGCAAAGGACTTGAGTTAGTAAGCTACAAAGGAAGAAAAAACTCAGCATATCTGAAGTGAATTAACTGAAGGAAAAACCAAGCCTCTACTTGCAATATCGAAAGATTCTATGGACAAAATATTAAAAGACGCATGGAGCATAAAAATAAGATGGGAGGATCCACAGAGTCACTGTCCTACTGGTTGATATCCAGTCATTTCAAGTGGTAGCATATAATCAAGAACCCATGGTTTTGAAGGAATAAGTCCAAATGGCATTGGAGGCATTAATGAAAAATAAGACTCCAGGAATTGACAGAATACTAGTTGAAATGTTCCACCAAACTGATGAAGTATTGGAAGCACTCACTAGTCTACATCAAGAAATGTGGGAGCCAGCTACCTGGCTCATTGGGAGAGACCCATATTTGTGTCCATTCCAATAAAAGGCAACATAACAGAATGTGGAAATTTGTGAACAGTATCATTAATATCACATACAAGTAAAATTTTGATGAAGATAGTTCAAAAAGGCTGCAGCAGTAGTATATCATTGTCATGGAACTGCCAGAAATTAAAGCCAGATTCAGAAGAGGACATGGGACAAGGGATATCATTGCTGATATCAAATGGAGGTTGGCTGAAAGTAGACATTACTAAAAAGTTTCTTACTTGTGCTTTATTGATGCTGCAAAGCCATTCACTGTGTGTATCATAACAAGCCACAGATCACATTAAGAAAATTGGAAATTCCAGAGCACTTCATTGTGTGCATTAAGACACTGTGTAGGACCAAGAGGCAATCATTGGAACATAACAAGGAAAACTATGTGCTTAAAAATCATGACAGGTGTATGTCTGTGTTGTAGCCTTTCACCATACTTAATCAATCTGTGTCCTGAGCAAATAATCTGAGAATATAAACTAGATGATGAAGATGAGGAGTCAGAATTGAATGAAAGCTTATTAGCGGTGTTCAATATGCAGATGACCGAACAGTGTTTTGTGGAAGCCAAGAGACTTGAAGCACTTAGTGATGAAAAGACTATAGCCTTTAGTATGTATCACAACTTAATATAAAGAAAACGAAAATCCTCACAACTGGACCAATAGACAACATCATGATAGACAGAACAAATATGGAAGTTGTCAAGGATTTCATCTTGCTTGGATCCATAATCAATGCTCATGGAAGTAGCAGTAAAGACAGAAAAGGGCATATTGCATTGGGCAAATCTCCTGCACAAGACTTCTTTAAACTGATGAAGGGCAAGGATGTCGCTTTAAGGACTAAGGTGTGTCTCATCCAAGCCTTGATATTTTCAATTGCCTTATGTGTATGCAACAGCTGGACAATGTATAACAAAGCCCTGGGAAAAATACTGAAAGTTCCATGAACTGCTAGAAGAATAAACAATCAGTCATGAAATAAGTACAGCCAGAATGCTCCTAAGAACCAAAGATGGTGAGCCTTTGTCCCACATACTTTGGCCAAGTCATCAGGAGAGTCTGGCCACTGGAAACGTACATCATACTTGGTAAAGTAGAGGCTCAGAGAAAAGGGAAAAGACCTTGGATTAGAGGAATTGACACAGTAGCTTCAAAAATGAACTTAAACATAACATTAACAAGTGCTGAAACACTGCACCAGACCGGGCAGGATTTTGTTCTGCTGTCCAAAGGGCTGCTATGATGCCACCAAATCTGCATATAACAATGACGTATACCAAATCCGCATATAACAATGACGTATACCAAATCTGCATATAACAATGACATATACCAAATCTGCATATAACAATGACATATACCAAATCTGCATATAACAATGACGTATACCAAACCGAGGAAGATGACTTTCTCTGTCTGCATCTTGTCTCCCTGGGCCCTGTGGCAGTGACTCCATATTAGTCTGCTCTGAGTATTTGGATTTTCCTAAGACTTTATTTGAATGCACGTGTCTATAGCTATAAGACATTTGAAATTCACTGACCTAAAAAATTCCAAATGTGGGATACATCTATTATGAGAATTCAATAAGTAAAGCAACAACCCCTGTGGCTAGATTTGCCTTAATCTAAGGTATAAGTAGATCAAGAAAGCCTATCCATCTTATTAAAAAGGAAAATGAAAGAGGTTTGAATAGATGGAAATTCAAATCACTGATAGTGATGAGGCAGAATTACAACTTTTCCTTTTTCTTTTGGGCACTCTCTGACTTCAAGAAATATATATTACAAAATACCAATAATTTTTAAAAATCTCATCACATAGTATAAATCATAAGTCACAGAACACCACTGGCCTATATTCTCTTCATGTTTTAGAACTTACATACATAGCTCAGTGGTCGTGGAATGACTTCATCTTGATTGTACTATGATCTACCAGTGAGCTTTTACAAAGTCATGTATTTTTTGACAAGGAAGTATCATTACAAGACATTTGGTTAATGTGTAGTCTGCTGTCTAACTGTGTGTCTTCCAGTCGATTCTGACTGACAGTGACCCCATGTGTCAGAGCTGAACTGTGATCCACCGGGTTTGCAATAGCTGAATTTGCATAAGTAGGTCACCAGTTGCTTTGGGGCCAAGTAAATCTGGGTGGATTTGAACTTTCAAACTTTGGTTAGTGAATGAGCTTGTCTGTCCCACCTGGGGACACCAGATTGCTACAGCCTTCGAACAATCTTTGTTTGCTACAAAACTTCAAATTTTATTTTCATGGAGTGGATTCTGACTCAAAGCAAACTTATAAGGAAGAGTAGGCCTGCCCTGTGGGTTTCTGAAACTGTAAATCTGAGTCCCTGGGGAGTCTCAAGACCCCTGGGAAACAATCCTTCATAAACAATGTTTTAGACAGAACAAACAAACAAACAACTTCACAGGGCCATTGCTATGATTACTATATCGCTCATTTGATCTTGACAACTTTCCAGCTTGGCACTGTGGAACTTTAGATTTCAATACCCAAAAAAATTAATAAACAGAATCATTGAATCCATTTTTCGAATTTCTGAGGCTGTAAATCTTTATGGAAGTAGACAGCCTCCCCTTCTCCTTTGGAGCTGATCTTCCGGTTAGCCGCTTGATGCATAACCCACGAAACCGCTAAGGCTCTTTATGGCTGAAATTCAGAACGTTTAAGTGAACTTCCCAAAGTGACACAGCAAGGAAAGGGTTAAGTCCGGATCTGTATTCATAACCCAATGACTATAAAGCCCTTACTCTTGCCATCAGGAAATTGTCTCTCAGAACTGACTGGGAGGCCACCATTCACTACAGCTTGAGATGGTAGAGGTGCCCTTCCTCATTCATGAGCACTGTCTCACACAGTGTCCTTATCCCAGTGAGCAGTTCCGTTATAGGGCCAATAACCTATTGAGTTGATTCTGACTCATAGAGACTACCTATAATACAGTAGAAATGCCTCACAGGTGGGGAAGTTTGTAAAATTTGAGGAAAGCAAACTGCCACATCTTTTTCGCTGTGGAGCAGTTTGTAGGTTCAAACTTCTGGCCTGTCAGTTACCTGGAGAACCCTTAACTACTTCTCCATCAGAGTTCCTGGTGGTGTGTGCTCATAAATCAATTTTATTTTTTCCCTTTTTATTGGCATGTAATTCACATACCATATAGTTCAATAATTCAATAATATTGAAAAAAAAGTTGTGCCATCATCACTACAATCAATTTTGGAACATTTTCTTCTTTCTTGTAGTTGTTGCTGTTAGCTCTCCATTTTCCCACAACCTCCGCTGTCATGTCCCTAGGTATTAATCCAGTTACTGTCTCTACAGATTTACCTATCCTGGATTTTATATCAAAAGCAACACACAAAACACAAGCAGGAAAGGGGCAAGAAAAAGCAATAACAAAAAAGAGAAAAACCTCAATCACAAAGAAAACAGAAAGTTTTAAAAAACTAAAACAAATATAAAATGGGTCAAAAGGGAAACCAAAGGATAAGATGCTATGTTTTAACCTAACTGCATCTACCATGATAGACTTTACAATGCGCTGTCTGATGGCAAAGATACTCACATCCCTGCACTGTGTTCAGAGGAGATTCACTATACGCTGAATCCACATGCAGATCCTACAAATAGGTTTTGAGCTCATGCTGTTATTTGTAACTTTTTGCAAACTAACCAAACCAAACTTACTGCCATGGAGTCAATGCTGACTCGGACAGACCTTCTGTGGGGTTCTGAGACTGTAACTGTTTACAAGAGTAGAAAGCCCAGTCTGTCTCCCTCAGAGTTGCTGACCAGTGGACCAGGAGGATTGCAGCCCAGTTCATAATCTTTACACCACCAGGGGTCCTTTTGACAACCAGGTGTTCAGAATTTAAGCTCTGATACCATTCCCTCCTCCAGATTTGGATTTGATTATTTATAATCCTTGAATCACACAGGTTGGTGTGCTTCTTCTGTGAATTTAGTTGGTGCCTCACTTAAATGATTGCTTGCTTTAAAACAAGACTTTAAGACCTCAGACTCTATTTTTTTCTGATATCCGGGTACCATCTGATCTCTTCACCACACTTTGCTATAGCAAAGTGATCTGTCCATGAGAGTAAGTATCAATGAATTATCATTTTTAACCTAATTCACCTTCCCTTGAATTAAATGTCTATCATCTTTTGAAAAATGGCCTGAACACTTACAATAACATTCTATATATACAATGTTCAGTCCAGAGAAAGAACCAAAATTGTGAAATTCATCCTGACATACACATTTTCTCCCCTTGGGTCCAGGAACGTACAGCTGGAGAAGGAATGGGGTGTTGGGGTTCTTCTGTATTTCCCATGTCTGCAGAACATAGTGGCTCCAAGTGGTGTTCAAGACTATCACTCTTCAGAAACAGATCACCAGGCTTCTCTTCCATGGCACCTCTAGGTGGATTCAAACTGCCAACCTTCTGGCTAGAAGTCAAGTATGTAACCATTTGCACCACTCAGAGACTGACTCTGAGGGGAGGACGTACATCCAATGCTAGGCCCTCCTCTTTGGGGGCATCAGGCAGACCTTGGTATGTTCTAGGTTCCATTAGTCACTTCCTCCTCATAGTGACCTTATGTATAACAGAACAAAACACTGCCCCGTCCTGCACCAGCCTCACACTTGTTATGTTTGAGCCCATGGGGGTAGCCGCTGTGTCAATCCATCTTGTTGAGTGTCTTCCCCTTTTTTACTGACCTTCGACTTTATCAAACATGATATCCTTCTCCATCATGCCCAAAGTATGAGAGATGAAGTCTTGCCCCCCTCGCCTCCAAGGAGCACTCTGGTTGTACTTCTTCCAAGACAGATTTTCTTGTTCCTTTGACTGTCCATGGTATTTTCAACATTCTTCGCCAGCACCACCGTTCAAGTATTGGTTTTTCTTTGGTCTTCTTTATTCAGTGTACAACTTTCACGTGCATATGAGGTGACTGAAAATACCATGACTTGGATCAAGTGCACCTTAGTCTTCAAAATAACATCCTTGTTTTTCAACAAGTTGAAGAAGTCTTGGATAGCAGAGTTACCCAATACAAAGCATCATTTTATTTCATTGATTGTGCATCCAAGCAAGATGAAATACTTGGCAATTTCCATCTTTTCTCTGTTTAACATGAGATTATCAACTTGTCCAGTGGTGATGATTTGGGGGATTTGTTTACATTAAATTGTAATCTATATTGAAAGCTGAAATCCTTGTTCTCCATCAGCAAGTACTTAAGTCCTCCTCACTTTCAGCAAGCAAGTTGTGTTATCTCCACATCACAACTTGTTAATAAGCCCCCAATCTTAGATTCTTGTTATAACCCCCTATTACACAAATAGCACTGTGTACTCTTTTTATCCTCTCTATCCTTTGATTTGTAAATCCAATTTATATGCCAGTTTCTTTTGAAGAGCACTCTCCTCCTCTATCGCTACACCCTCCTGCAACTTCTCTTTGCTGGGCTTCTTACTTTTGAAAATATTTTACCTTCTCCTCCATTTACTTAATTGTTATTTTCACCACAATTTTTCTCTTTAGTGTCTCACTCTAGAATGTCCATAATTGTGAGATAGGTTTCCTTGTGAGTCTTTTTACTATTTCTTTTTTTGAGACTTCCTTTGTTTCCTGTGCTCCTCTGACCCCCTACCCCCATCCGTGTGTCCTAGTTGGTCACATATTTCATTCATTTCCCTTGGTGCCTCTTCTTTGTTAAAATGGGGTCATATGCTCACCACACTGTAGCTATAATCACCTACTGAGTATTTCATACACTTCTAGGCACCAGGTATTTTGGAATGGCCCTAAGGGAGTTTTGCTTTGTCAAAACCAGGCACATCAAAATAAGTGGAGAGCAATTAGTATGCTAAAGAGTGTGGCCTTTCTGCTGGTTTTCACCTAGGCCATGAGTTTGGCTTTCTTAAAATTTAACGAGATTCTAAAATCTGTGATGTCTGCCCAAGTTGTTCAGAGAAGGATGTTCTGTTTTACAAGTTTGGACGTCTTATACACTAGATTCCACCACTTACATAATCTTCCTGAAACTTGTACAAGAATCACATTTTTAATTTAGGTTTTGCACCTGTTAGTTAATTCATTTTATTTCCCATTTTATCCGTGTCTGATTTTTAGTATCGAAATTGCTGGGTAATGCATCCGGTCCATTTACCATGTCTCTTTCTATCTTTCCCAGCATATAGACTTATTAGGTATTCAGGGCTTTGTAGTGATGATCATGATAATAATGACAATAATGACACCTCTCATCTGTGTTATGCTTTATAAAGTCTTGCAGTGTAAATAATTGTATTTGATTCTAAAAAGGCACCTGTGATAATTATGATTACTTTGTTCATGACTGAATCCCACGACAGCTCTCCTGCTACCCACCAGCTCAGCTGCAGGCACTCCATCAAGGACCTGGGTTCTGTTGCCAGATAACTCTCCAGATCCCCAGGCCCATTTGCTCATGCTTCTCTGGCACCAATGGCAAGCTGTTGAGTTGGTACCCATTCTTATTCCATGCTCTCCTTTAGCCTTGACAAGGTCCCTTGGTTCTTGAAGGCCACTTACTCCTGAGTGAGGATTTTTGCTCCCTTTGGTTCTGTGCTTTTCAGCGGAGCACCCACCCTTCCCATGCCCAGATGCAGACCACAGTCTCGATCCTGCCCGCTGAGGGAAGGAAGACATCTGTATAGTTTCCAGCAGTCGGGGTGATCCACAATCCTCACTTTAGGGATATTAATTGAGATACTAGTTTCCCCCAGGAACGAATGACTCCGGAGCTTCAAAAGAGGACATCATATCCACAGTGAACATCATGCATCCTTCTGAACGATACGCAGTTTATTACTGTTTTAATATCATGCTTTCTGTGTGATACTATTAAAGCATTCCGATGGGGCTGTGGTAGGTGACGTCCAATCCCACAACTTGGAGTTTAAGCCATGGTTTTTCGTGGCCACCACCACGATAGCATTTGTTGTATAAAGGATTGCAAAAAGTGGGTTCAGTTTTCATGAATTCTTGTTATGACCCAGAATCAGAGCACGTTGAAGGAGGAGCATGCCGGTGACATAGAGGAAGCATAGACCAAGCGGATAAATACAGGGACGGAGAAAATCCTAAAGGAGGCGGAGGGTGCTGGGAGAGTACGGAGAGTTAGCTGAGCATTGCCTCTGTAGAAATAGCTTGCATATGACACCATGCATTTAGTCTCGGCAAGAGTATTTATATTTTAGAGGAAGCTGGCACATCTCTCCTTAGGAGAAACCTTTTGAAGGATTAAAAAAAACCCATGTTGAGAGCATTATAAGATAAGCTTTTAGTGTGGGGGTTGGGGGTAAATTTTACAGAGAAAATGTGTTTCCCATTCAACAGTGTATACATCTTTTGTGCTGTGACATTAGCCGCAGCCCTCTCGATGTAACAGCACTCTTCCCACTCCCTCCCTCTGTTCCTCATGGCCATCGCTCTTCGTTTCCGTCCCTCTTGCCTTCTGAACTTTGGTTTCTGGCCAGTGCTGCTCCTCTGGTCCCTGGCAGACCAGAAGTGTTCAGAGGATCAGGGGTCCTTTCATATTTTATAGTTCCCGTTGCAGGTCTGTGTGTCTGTGTGTCGGGCTGCTAGCGGAAGGGCTGGTGGTTCAAGCCCACCAGATGCTCTTCAAAAGAAACAGGAGGCAATCTGCTCTCAAGAGTGACCCCCTGGAAAACTCTGAGTTGGAATCACCTTGGGGCCAGTGGGCGGGTAGAGAGAAACTTTTATCTTTCTGTTATTAAAATACAGGATATTTGGTATGAAGCAGGCAAACCTGTAATACTATGACTGTGATTTATGCTGAGGGGGTGTTGAGAAACAGAGATTAATTTTTTTCTCTTTTTTCGTCATCAATACAGATATAATCCTGAAGTAGATGCATTTTGTAAAGGAAAAAGTAAAACAATAACAAAAAAACATTATTTTAAATGGTCTTATGAAATTGACAAGAGAGGAGAACTCCTACCTCCCTATCGCCTCTGTGGATGAATTGAACCTCTTTCCCTGGTAACTGAAATCGCGCTCCCAGCTAAGTGCTCTGCTGGCTGCCTTTGCGGACCAGGCTGAGGAAGCTCATCAGAGCGGGCGTGTAGCTTGGGGTTTAGATAAGAGTTCCCTGAGGTTTCAGTTGCTCTTCAGTTATTTCAATTTGGCTTCCTCCTTCGCTGGCTCCGACTTAGAGCCTCAAGTTTACGTTGCTATTCTGGCTGTCAATAGGACCAAATCCTGAAGCAGCCTCTCATATTGGATTGCCATGCTTCCCATAGGAAAAGAAAAAGACAAATACTGTACATATATATATATATGTGTGTGTCTTTATATATATATACATATTCTCTTTGCATCTCATGGCATAGAGCATGGCTCTAAATACTGGCAGTCTTACAAAATGCCTTGACCCTTTAGCATCCCAGACAAATGGGCTGTCACTTTCCTTCCACTTTATAGCTTTAAAAAAAAAAGGCAGTACTGGGCTAGTCGGCTTTGGAGGGCTAAAATTCTCTTCGGTCGGGGACTTTTTCATAGTATGATGTATTCATAGACGCAGGGAGAGCAGCAGCTCTCCCAGAAAAGCACGGAAGGATAGATTTTCCAGCTGGATGTGGCCCTGATGCACCTCAAGGCAAAAGGCTACCAATTCTCATTAGTCCAATGTTGCATTCATATTTTTACGTCTTCTTAAATCTGAGTGGGCATTCCCCCCCCCCTCAATTTAGGTTTTGCTCCTTTGTTTTTATCATTGTTTACATCTACTCTGCTTCAACCAGACACATGAATCCGCTGCATCCAGAATTTTAGATCCTGAAAGTCTTCTCTGTAGTTGCCAGCACCTATGGGCACTGATAGCTACACTCCCACATGCGACAAAACAGCTCATCGACATAGTTATCTCCTTACCATGTCCCCGTCTATCTTATCCTTCCACCTGGAGACTCCCTAGACAACACTGAAGCTAAATTCTCACCACAGCTTCCCATTTCTCTCTGTCCTGATATTTTACTCTTAGGCTCTCACACTCCAAAGCAACCCACTGTCTATTCTCTTCCTTCAACCTCATGGGCCAGTAAACAATGAGAGCACACATTAAAAAAAGAAAATTCTGTCTGGATGCGATAAGCTACCAAGCAAGACTCAATTCATATAGAATCACTGCACATGGAATGAAGTGGTACCACTGTGTAAGTCGGGTAGCTCTTGGCTGAAAGCAAAGAATATCAGAAAGATATTCATGGGCTATTGACTATACAAAGGCATTAAACTCTGTGGGTCATAAAAATACTATGGTAAGCACTGAAAAGAATGGGAATTCCAAAACACTTAATTGTGTTTATATATAACCTGTACAGGGACCAAGAGACAGTCATTTGAATAGAACAAGCAAATTCTGCAGAATTAAAAATCAGGTAAGGTGTATGTCAGGGTTGTCTCCTTCACCATACTTACTTACTCTGTGTGCTGAACACATTACATGAGAAGCTGAACTATGTGAAGAAGATGCAACTACAGGATAGCATGCTAGAAAGACAGCTGGTTAGCAACCTACAATAGCAGGTGACACAGCCTTGCTTGCTGAAAGCCAGGAGTACTTGAAACACCAACTGATGAAAATCAAAGAATGTGGCCCTCATTATGGATTGCAAATCAATGTAAACAAAACCAAATTCCTCAAAATTGGACCATTAGACAACATCATGGTAAAGGAGGGAAAAAAGTAAAGTTGATAAAGATTCCAAAGATTTTGTTCTGACCGTCCACTATCATCTTTCTTTGCTTGGGTAGCCAGTAAAAATCCAATGGCATCAATTGGGACTTACAGTGATTTCATGTGTTTCCGCATAGAATTACCTGTACTCATTAGGATGTTGATGGCTCTGACTATTCAGATGCAGGTTATCAAGCATACCTTCAAGGTGTTTCTGTCTGGGTGGATTCACACAGTCAGTCTTTTAGCTAGTAGTTGAGTGCTTAACCCTTTGTACCACTCAAGGATCCTTGCTTGGATAACACTAATTTTTCTTTGGGAAACCAGTACTTGCCCGGTCTTGATGGAACTACAAGGTATCCCACCCTATTCCTAAGAAAAGACTTGATAAATGATCCCAGCTTGGTTGAATAGGATTCTTGAGAAGTAACACATGGACTAAGCCAGCACTGTGGATCTGATTCATATGGGCAGTTCTCTGAAGAAAATGCCTGTCTGTTCCTTGAGCCTAAAGCCACAGAGCTTCTTTGAACGCAGTTTCATCCACATTTCCTGCAGTTCTTATACTGTATTGTGTACTCTCAGTAGTTCTTCCATAAGTTTCTGTTGTTTGAAAACAAATAAATTGAAATTCCATAGGACTTAAAGAAGTGGCAGCAATATGGTACTGAAGAAAAGGCTCTGGTCTAGAAGTCAAGAAACTTTAGTTCTAGTTCTGCTACAAGACAGCCATGTGACTCTGTAGAGCTCATTTGTTTCTATGTTATTCGTGTCAAATGAGAAGTTTTCATTATTCCTCATTCTCAATTGTAGGGGCATATCTGAATCACATGATTGACTTTTACACTATACTCATTCATTCTCTATGGAAAGGCTGTTTCAGATCCTCCATCCATGCCCGCTCTGTGTCCATCCCATTCATGGTCTTTCTATTGAAAATTACTATCGACCAAATCACCATTATGAATATATGTGTGTTAAGATCCAAGGTTGATTGTTGGGCAGGAAAAAAATACCTACAGAAATAGATTTGCAAAGGTCTTTTCAGATCAAATATCCTCAGAGTTGATGAGATACTTTAAAAGAAATACAACAATTTTAGACAGGTTATGAAAAAAATTTACAGGCACAGGCAGATGGAGACCTAGGAATAGAAAGTGGGATCACATCTCCAAAACTGGGAGGACAGTTGCTAAAAGAGTTTATGTGATTTGCATGAAGTGTAATAAAACTTGTTGCAAATATATTGGTGGGGAAGTAAAAGTATCCCATATTTTAATACTTCAGCACATGGCCCTGGAGATATTTTAGAAGAATATGAAATTTGAAAAGAGTTTGACATCTATTTAACCTACTCTCTGTTTAGCAAATCCCCACTGAGCTAAATAGTAAGTGCATCAAAGTGGTAATAGAATAACAAATACTTGGCATCTAAGAGGAAAAGATTTTGAAATGATTCACAGAAAGCTACTTATCTAAAAGAAATTAGTATCAGACCCTTCTGAATAACTTATGATTCATTAATGAAATTTGTAACACATGTGAATGATAAAAAAAAATTCTTCAAACATACCCTAATGAGCTGAAATGAAACATGAATTAAGTAATGAATAGTTAATACTAAAAAAATAACTGGATCAAAATTTAAACTATGTTTTCAGAACAGTCATCATGTTTGTTCTGCTTTACTGCCTTCCTGCTTTGGTGCACGTTCTAAATGCTAAGAACACTGAAGTCAGAACTTCAGTCTCTAACTGCCACTCCACTTTGACATGCTCGTCTTCTGAGAGACTCATGACACATCAATAATGAATGCATTATAGTCTTCCCATGCAGACACATATGTATGCATCCACGCAGACACATATGTCCACCACCACCAAATAATCCAGACCAATACTATTTGAAATTGCTCAATTTTAACACCAGTGGAGTATACTTTTTGATATGACATTCTTTGCCCTTAGAATTGCTTCAGATCATCTGAATTAGAACCATATGCTTGTAATGTTCCATAGTTTCTTCAAAATGCTCAGCATCTGGCATTACCAGAACTTTAAATGATATATTTTATCCTGGCTGCCTCAGTGATTCTGGAGGTTTATGTATGCACGTAACTATGCATGTAACTTCATCCTCTTCATTGCTTTGTGTATACCTTATAAGTTCTTTTTATATAACAGGTAGGAAACATTTGTTCAAAGAAATGAGGTAATTAAAATTTAAAAGCTAATCATGAATCTAACTAGTTCCTTACTCTGGCAGTGAACATTCACTTAGGAAACTTATAATTATTTCAACAATAATTATATTGGCAGGAGGACAATGAAGTGTATAATTTATGATAATAATTATGCTGTTTAAGTGTCTGTGTCTTATCTAAGCACACTCACCAGTGAGAACCAATGCTTTGGTAACATCCCTGGATGATTGCGCAACAGTATTGCTCAGTCTGTTTTGCAAGTTCCATTCACGAGTTCATCCAAAGAATATAAACTACAGTGTGCACGATAGAGCAAATGGAAAGTGAAGAGCCAAAAAGAACCATGGTCCACTATGAGAACATTGTATCATTCCATCTGTGAAGTATTCAAATTTGAATTTAGCTTTTTAGTTCAGCGTTGACTAGCAATCATGTTTTCCTGTTGTTGCATACTTTTTGTGAGGAATTGATTTTTCTGTCATCATGTTTATGCATTCATATGCCTTTTACAGAGATCTAAAAAAGTGCATGGCACAGAAATTTTAATTTCTGTAGGAAACAGGAAAGTCACGGAGCTGTTTATACAAATGCAAGGACAGGAGAATTTTCAAGAAAGCTGTCATATTTCAATAGGAAGTAAGAAAAAGAAGAGAGTGCAAAGCAGGGGCACAGAAAAGCATCATGGCGTCACTGGTGAAAAGGCATACAGATGCAAGCCCTAGCACTGTTGTAGGCAGTGACAACAAAAGGAGCCCCGGATGCCCAGCGATGATGAGTGGGACAGCATCCCAAATGGGAAGGCGGGTAAAGAAATGCCATTACTAGGTTTGGAGTCCCCCATCATCTAGTAGGTTAAGTTGTCTCTATCATCCTCAACTCCTACCTCCCCATCACGTGTGGGTGTAAACGGACAGGCCATGGCGTACATCCACCATAGCCAATGAAAGAGAGAGGATCTTGTGGGAGTACAAACTGCCCATGCAAGGCCCCGGGAGTGGAGGGAGTTCATCTAGTGTTATTTTACTCTGCTACCAACCCTAGGGACTCCACTAGAAAGGGGATGGTATAACATATTTCAATATGCAGTGATAAAAGAAAATATAAATGGTTTAAATTTTAAAGACAATATCAGAGTTGGATGAAAAAATAAAATAGATGTGTGCTATCTACAAGACCAGTAGATAAATTACATAACAAAAAAACCATGACACATGAAAACATGATTGCTATTCAACACTACATAACATCAACAACATCAAACAGATCCAAAATGGAGTGCTTCATAGATGAAATTATGCAACCTACTGTTCTTAGAAATGATCATTCTTCTTTTTTTAGTTCTTTACTTTCCATTTTCAGTACATTGCATCAGGTATTTTCTCCTTTTGATAAACTGTAAGAAGCCCTATTGCACTGTGGGTATGGTGTGCACATTCTAATATAAGGTCAGTGATTCAAAACCACCAGTCACTCTGAGGAAGAAAGATGAAGCTGTCAGTTCACATAGGCTACTATGAATTGGAATCAACTCAATGACCATGATAATGGGCTTAGTTTTTCCTTATATATACAAGACCAGATAATTGGAACAGGGTGAGCTGGCAAATAATAAGCAAAAGAACATTACTATTGGATTAAACAGATTTTAAGGAAATGGCACTAAAGAAGATGAAGATTATTCTACATTATGATAAGATGCCACTCAAAAATATTGTTAAAATACAGAAATAAAAAACTGATGGAATTACAAAGGAAATTTAATGTCTTCATTCATGTTCTCTTATTACCTCTCTGTTGTCAGTGCCATTAAGATGGTTCTGATCCATAGTGATACTATACATGACAGAATGAAGCACTGCATGGTCCTGATCTACTTGATCACTAATAATCAGAATGGCTATTCAAATAGCATTCTACTTTGTCACTTAAACTTGGGCCAATCACCTTCCTATCAGGGGAAATGGTGACATCTAGGAAGGACTTATTTCATCGCCATGGTGTTAGTCAGGGTAGACTAGAGAAACAATTCATAGATACTCATATGTGTATAAGAAAGGGGTTTAAATAAAGAGAAATTGTACATTAAGAAAA